>NC_048411.1:4639037-4659555 GCF_013103735.1 Etheostoma cragini | reverse complement strand
GGGGGGGGGGGGGTTAATTCCAAAGGCCAAGGGAACTTTATCAGGATGCATAGTATCCTGGATCCATGAAATAATTGGCCTTTAAAAATAATTCCTCTATGGGAATTTAACACAGGGGTGTGTATACTTATACCCCCTGTATTTTAAGGTATAAAATGTATTTATTTACAACGCAGTATTCATTCAGAAAGAAAATTGGTGTTCTTAAAAGGTTGGATTTTCAAAGATTTTGAATCAAGGCATTAGGATCAATTTCCAAAAGATGATTTTTTTATTTATCTTTTCAATCAACTTAAGCATAGGTGTGTAAACTTTCTCAAGCCACTGTGTGCAGTACCAGTCATTAGACACCCAGCTACCTGGAAATAACCCGGCCTAAGGAAGCGATAGAAGCCACTGATATCAAGACAGGGAAGCTCCTCACAACGCATGGAGGGTTTCACCCCAAGTCCAGCACCCTGAGACTGTACACCAAGCAGAAGGAAGGTGACAGAGGACTAGTGAGCATCAGAGTCACTATTCAGGATGAAACAACAAAAATCTAGGCGTACATCAGGAAGATGGCCCTTACATGCTTGTTTCAACTTCTTCTCCTGAAACTTTCCAAGCATAGACCCACCTGTGGTGGAAGCTTGTCCTCAACAAGTTGAACAAGACATGCCAAGGCTGTACCTCTTTTCTATGAGCAGAGATAATGTGAGTAACCTATGGCTTAGAATTATCTAAGTATTTCCTGTCTTTCCGGCTCAATGCCACAGCACGTATAACATTACCCCTGCAGAAATGTCTGACTTCACCAGTAAAACCTGTATTTCACACTCCATGCCAACAGGTTGGAGCCCAGGTTTTTGGTTAAAAATGTGTGTTGTCTTAAAGCCCGAGGTGGGAAAACCCTGATGACATCACAGTGTCTGTGATCACCTTATAACTTTGAGACATGTACTATAAAAGCATATTTTAGCTAGTAAGCCAATTTATTACTAGAAAGCCAATCATGGTCCAATGTGCAACTGAGATGGGACGTTCGAGTGACGTGGGACACATCTGTTTTGGTAGGCTAGTTTTTTCTAACAACATTGCTGACTAGAGTTATGTTTTTTTTGAGTGAGTATTAGCATTATCTTCAACTTTTGATTTTCAATTAGAGAGTAAATGTAGGCCTAATTTTAAGACAATTTAAGTTATTTTTTTAAATTGTTTTTACTTTGTTTTTCTTTGTTTCACACTTTACTATGAGGAAATCATTTGTAGCCTACTCAATGGATACTGGACTTGGTTTCTCTCTCACTTAAACCATCTAGTTGGTTAGATGACTATCAGTGCAGTATACCACAAAAATGGATCAATTGTACTATGCAAATACAACTGATCACTTTCGTTAATGACTAAACTAACCTGTACATTCCTCCGATTTTAACTATTAGTCAAAATAATTAATAGCCTACATTCTGCTTTTTTAACTCAAATATTAGGTATAATTCTACACAATTGAGGGTTATTGACCATCAATAGAGTACTGTAAAGCTAGTGGTACTAAGGTGGTGTTAGTGAAAACTAAAATAAAGTCTGAAAAAGGGAAAAAAGTGACATTTTTGTTCCTTTTTCAGACCTGGGAGGACAACACAAGGGTTAATGTGGTATGTAGGCTACTAGCCTATGTGTGCATTTAGTGTAAACTGCTTCGGCAACAACATTTAATTGAAGAGAGAGTGAGAGAGAGAGAGAGAGAGAGAGAGAGAGAGAGAGAGAGAGAGAGCGATAATAACTGAGACTGCTTGTTAAGTAAACCCTCATTAAGCTTATCTCGGCAGTGAGGGAGAGCACGTGTCCAGCCTGTCCCATCATCCCCTCCCGCCATTCGCGCCTCTCTCTCTCGCGCGCTCGCTCGCGCGCGCTCTCTCTCTCTCTCTCTCTCTCTCTTTCTCGCTCTCTCTACGGGACGCATGGCGCATGACGGGACTGCTGTAATCAAATGCGGAAGTTTCCACCCAGGAAAGCTTCTGGCCGTTGTCACAGCGAAGATGAGCGTTGATGTGACAGTTGAGCTGTAGCGAGGAGAAGTAGCGGCGCGAAGGGAGCAGCGAGGCGGCGAGAGACCGAAGGAAAACAACAGAGCCAACGCCGCTCAACTGGACTTCAGACTCGCATACATGGCTTCTCTGAACAGCGCCGAGCGACGGGCTTTCGCTCTTAAAATCAACAGGTAAAAATGTCCGTAGGTTAGTTCTGGTTGTTTTGCTGTCAGGGTTAGTTTTAGGCGTGAATGTGAACTCTTGGTACCTCCCCGGGGACATGGGTGCGAGCTCTGTCTTGACAGCTCGAGGGGTTTCCACAGTGGGACAGGCAGCCACATGTTACGAATATTAATTCTGCAGGTTAGTTCACTCTGTCCCGGAGAAAAGACAGCCTGGAGGAAAATAATTGTAACTTTCCCATAAGGAATATTAAAGGACAGTTAACTTCTGGTAATAGTGACATTCAGATACATTGTCTCTCTTGTTGTTTTGTAATTTGCATAACTTCAGAAGTGGAGACACTACGAAGACTGCACTGACTTGACCAATTTGTATTTTATCAGTCATTTCCTCCTTGTGTGGATGCTGATTCTATATCTAGTGTTTGTTATATTTTGTTACATGATAATTTCCCGTGCTAAGGTCTGTCCTTAGAGCTGCTATAAATGGGTAAGGGATGTGGTCATAGTTCCTGCTGTGACACTGGCCAGGTGTGGAGGAAGTATGTACATGGAAGTCTATTGTCCCCCGTGCCTTGTCTGTAGTAGGACTCATAAAAAAATATTTGCACTAATAAGCAACTTCCTATGATTACAATGCACCAGCATCCAACATAATGGTTTTTGGGATATTATATGTGTTGTTGCAGCAGTTTAACTGTGCATGATGGTTCATTCCCATTGTGGAGGTGGAGAGATTAGTTTTGATCCAATTTAGGATGATGGATGATGAGGAGGCAAATTGTTTACCCTCACATTTATTTTCATTGACAAAAGGCACTGCTTCAATCCCCTTCGATGCTCTTTTTACAGTAAATCTAAAGCTTTGTGACTTGGATGAGAATTAATATTCAAATACAAAATGAATTATTTTCTTACACATGCGATTTTAATGAATCCCCACTAATGCAGTCATACAAAAATGTTTCTGAAAGGGATTTAAAGTAGGGCTCCAATCTTTTTAAATTATTGATTAATCTGCTAGCTATTTTCACAATTATTTGTTTTGGCTATACAATTTCAGAATACAGTGGAGAAAAACAAATCATAATATCCTGGTACTCAAGATGACATCTTGAAATTGTCCAACAGCAGTCTAACAGCTATTCAATTTACAATTATAGAAAGCAGAGAAAGGCAGCAAATCCTCACATTTGAAAAGCTAATACCAGCAAATATAGGATTTAAGAGGTTAATTGATAATCAACATTTGCTAATGGATGTCTGATCGTTTCATCTTTATTCCAATTGGTTTTTAATGTTTTCTTTTGTGAGTGTAAAATCCTCCATCCACAACAATGGTAAATGCACCATTCTCTTGTTTTTAATAGCAAAGAGAAATCCTGGATCTGTGCTGTGCTGTGCTGTGCTGAGCTGTGCTGTGCTGTGCTGTGCTGAGCTCAGCTGCTGAGAGATGTGAGGGATCTTGGGTCACAGCGTGAATCTAGTGATGAGCCAGCGGAGGGGTTAGAAGATGCTGTGCTGTAGCAAAGCATGATGTTGTGAAATGTGTGGTTGCAAAACAGCACAGCCAGTAAGTGATGATGCAAGAGACACAATTCACATGAGTTGACAGTGATTGCTCATACTCTTGTTAGTTGTAGTAAGGGAATTATGTTTGTTTTTTACATAAATCGTTTTTTTTTGTATTCGGCTCAGCAACATTGAATTAAAAATGTGTAATATACTGCACATGTTGGGTACAGAAATAATGTCAAAACCTCATGAAAATGGACCCTGAGGTGGACTCATGTGTGTCATTTTGGGTCCAATACCAGGTAGTGTTCAATTAAAAAAATCTGAGAATCAGTGCTTTAACATTTGTGATTATTTTAAGTATTTTTGACTTTATTATGATAGTGGCTAGTTGAAAAAGGACAGGAAATGAAGGGAATGAGAGAGAGGAGGGATGATATGCAACAAAGGTCCCATGGCCAGACCCGCTGAGATTGTGATTACATCGTCCCCGTCTTAAAACACCTAGGCCACTAGAACAGCATACATGGGTCAAACAAACTGCAGGTTTTGTCTAGAAGGGGAAACAACCTAGATAATCATGGCAACAAAAGCCAGACACAAACAAACCGCAGGGACAAAGAGGAACAGTGGTCACAATTTGAAACTAAAGTACACAATATGTTGGAGGATGAAAAACCTGTTCATTCATACACAAACTAATATGTCTCATATTTGTAGAGGTGTTAATTCAGGGTTAAATAAGGAATGTTATTTCATCCACCCATACGTATTCTATATGTGCTTGCGAGTGGTTCCTCTGTCTATCAGGATGGATGTAAAGGAAATCCTGCACGCTGTTGACATTATGTCGCTACGGTTTCACTTCGTTTTTTTTGTTGTTGTTGGTCATGGCAGTTTTAAATCAGGAAATGTGTGTTTCTTTATTAGCACATTAAAAGGGGAATGGAAAAGAGCTGTGACAAGATATCAGTCAAAAATGCAAAACATAGTAGTGTAGCACAGAAGATTGACGGTAGCTGAACATGTTACTTAATAGCATATGGTAACAGTTGTGAGGACAGCTGTGGACGTGGGGCCTCTGTTGTTCAATACTCTTTAGTGGCAGGGGTGTCCGGATTGAGTTACATCTGATTTCCTGTGGGCTCAGGTTAATGACATCTGTTAAGCCTCATGGCTGTTGGTGGGCCATTGAGTGATGATTGGGTTTCAAAAAAGACACATGTAGCTTTCCAATTAACACACGGTTTGCCCTGTGGTTTAAGCATTCAAACTCCGCTATAAGTTGTGTTTTAAGTATCTTTCTGTCACTTTTTTGTTGTTGCTTGGAGCTGCCGTGACCCTAGTCTTGCTAAATGACTGCTGTGTTTGTGCGTGCCTCCCTCTGACAGGAAGCTGAGCAGTGATGATGCTGATAGCAGTAAGACCCATTAAGTCTGGAGACATATGATAGTATGAGACACACAGTGAGGGCATCCCTTTGGTCTCCTTTCCTCCTCTTGGCATGTACGCCACTCTCTGTTTTCCTGTGTTTCTTTTTGGCTCAGCTGAGGAAGAAATGACTTATTTGAGAAAGCAGAAGGGAAAAGCTAAAGGAGCCACCCACCTCTAATGGCTTGACTTAAAGGAGAATTTTCTTTACATTTTTTTTTTACATCAATCTTGATTTTCATAAATATGTGTGTACTTTCAACGCATTAGGGGCGATATGGAGCCCGCTTATAGGTATGGCCAAAAATTGGCATATCGTAAAATATTTTTTTTCTTCTTCTAAAAAGAGCTTGATAGAGTTCCAGATGATGCAACTATTCCCTCAAAAGCTAGTATGATAAATTATTTCTTTTGTTGAATTCAGAGTGCACATTAGGGGCGCTATGGAGCCCCCTGGCAACACCCGAGACCAGTCACTACACAACTTTTTGATTTTCCATAGGTCTGACGTGTGTGCAAGTTTTTGTAAGTTTTCCCGCATGCTAACACCCTCAACAATGAGAAAGACGGTGCGGAATAATAATAATAATCCTAACAAAAACAATAGGTTTCTTGCCCTTTGTGCTAGGACACCGTTGGTGCCTTTGCACTTCAATGCTCGGGCCCTAAAAAAAATTTCTGTGCAACATGAACAGGGCCCTTACAGGACAACAAGATGCGTTTTCAACTGATCAAGATTAACCTAAGAAATGGCCAAAATACTTCTGACGTCAACAAGAAGTAAAGTCACCCAACATTGCTTAGAGCACCCTTAATAATAATAATAAGGATAATTAGAGTATCTGGCTGAGCAGCATGTCTGGCCATGGGAGTCACGTCCCGAGGAGTAAATGCAGATAATCATGATTAAAATTATACATCTTTCTATCTGCGAGGGGCGGTGTGTGTTATTATGAAATGTAAATGTGAAAAGCATTGCAACTCCAGTTGTAGAGCAGTGTCAATGATTCCAGACATGCTGACAGGAACGCACCATATGCACACACAGCAAGTGCAGGCCTGCCATTGACAGCATGCAGTTACAAAAAGGGGCCAAGCTCTTTCTATAGGGAGGGGGTGTTAAAGGGCTTTCACTCTGGAACCAACAATGAGATTTTTTACCTTTTGGTGTGAGTCTTGAGACCTCAGAATCTGTTTAGCAGGCAGCTGATCATATTCACATTAAAGTTAAAGTTGCATAAACAGCATCACTGATTAGAGGTATGTTTTGACAGCTCATAAATACTATGAATAAATAATAATTGGGTCACACACAAAGCTGCTTTATCAAATGTTATTTTTTTCTGATGAGTTCTGAAACATTTTTGGCCATCTGCCATGTTTTATTGTCTTTGAATAAGAGACGATGTGTTCCCTTGCTCATACAATATGCTCTAATTAGCACAGTGGACACAAGATCCATGGTTATGATCACAATATCATAACCATTGATCTGTGAAGGAAACCAGATATATATTCCCATTTTACAGCTGATAACTATTAAAGTTTGGTTAATCTAATGTTATTTTCCCCTCCTAAATTGCTTTGTTACCTAGTAACAATTAAAATAATGAAATAAGTTATCATCCAAAAATACATTTTTTATGAATAATTATACTAATCAGTGCGGTGATATGACATAGTAATGCTGTAGTTGCTGTAATTGATGTGCATCATATGATTTATTATATACATTAAAAAGCTCTTATACAAACAGGATAATAGTGCCAACAATTGTGTTGAGTGTTTATTTGTTTTATCGGTGTGTCATAGCCCTGTTTTATAGCTGGAGTCTTCTGTCAGTTTTTAATTATGGCTCTCCCATGACTCCCCGGTAGCAGCTGTTTAAAGAGTGCCATCCTCATCAGTGTTGATAACCTATTCTAATTCTATCTCGTGGAAAAACAAAGGAAACTTGCAGTTATTGGCATTAGGATATTGTGTTCTGCTTTGAAAATGCTCTATTAATGGCAATTCAAATGTCCAATTATCCAATCCCACAGCGGGAGCATCTATTGACATTTTGCAGTTGATTTGTAGTAATTTACCTTGATCTCAAAGCCTTTGCTCAGAGCATGTTAAATAGCGACAATCAGTTACATTCACACAAGAAATTACAACACGGTCTCACGGCAGTTCGTGAGATGGTCTCGTCATTTTTAATCTATTGATTTGTGTACACGGACACGTTTATCTAGTTTTTTTTCATGGTGGTCAGCACGTAATGGGAAGCATCTATACAGAAGCTGGGTTTAGGAAAAGAACAAGGGCAAAGGAAATATCACATGTTGGAGACGATCAGTTGTCTCTGGGGTGAAAGTCCTTTTGTTTGACCCGTCCACCACCCCAACCAACCTCCCTACGCTGATTTCTGGCTTTTCGACTCGCTACCGTAGTCGTGCTTTGATCACAAAAGATGCTCCCCATTGAAATACATTAGTTTAAAATAACGTGCTGACCACCACAAAAAAACTGAAATCCGGTTACTCAGAGATATCAGGTTGCACAGGAAAACAGACAACACATTCACTGATGTGGTAGCTTGGATACCTTAAAACTAGAGCTGGGCAATATATTGATATTATATCGATATTGTGATATGAGACTAGATATCGTCTTAGATTTTGTATATCATAATATCGTAATATGTCATATGGTTTTAAAGGCTGCATTACAGTAAACCGATGTCATTTTCTGAATTTACCAGACTGTTGTAACTGTTCTATCATTTACCTTGGCCCACTTAGTGTACATATTACTGACGATAATTTATTAAAACCTCATCGTGTAAATATTTTGATGTCCCTATTTAAAGGCAGGAAGTGCGTACACGGAACGCCAATAACCAGGTAGCTGTCATAGTGTACAGGAACATCTGCCACGAATATGGGCTGGAAGTCCCAAGGTCAAAATGGAAGACACCTCCTAAGGTAGTCAAGAATGCTAAGATCCTGTGGGTACTTCAAGATCCAGACTGACAAACTGGTGATGGCTAAACAACCAGACATCGTGTTGATCGACTAACAGCAGAAGAAGGCAGTAGTGATAGGTGTGGCAATCCCAAGCGACCGCAACATCAAGAAGAAGGAACACGAGACGCTTGAGAAATACCAAGGGCTGGAAGAGGAGCTAGAAAAGATGTGGAAAGTAAGAGCAACAGTGGTGCCAGTGGTAATCGGAGCACTGGGGGCTGTGACCCCCAAACTGGGAGAGTGGCTACTGCAGATTCCAGGTAAAACATCAGAGCTCTCTGTCCAGAAGAGTGCAGTCCTAGGAACAGCGAAGATACTGCGCAAAACCCTCAAACTCCCAGGCCTCTGGCAGAGGACCCGAGCTTGAGGATGACACATACCACCCCACAAGATAATAAGATAAGATAATTTGTTTATTAGTCCCCAATGGGGAAATTACTGCACTACACTCTGTGTACACACTTTTTGTTAGTACTCACACACAGGCCTGAAATACACACACATGCTCAGGACCTATACATGCACTATACATGAAGAGATGTCAGAGTGAGTGGGCTGCCAGCTGAACCAGCGCCCTGAGCGGTCGGGGGGGTACGGTGCCTTGCTCAAGAGCACCTGGCAGTGCCCAGGAGGTGAACTGGCATCTCTCCAGCCACCAATCCACGCTCCCAACTTTTTGGGTCCATACGGGGATTTGAACCAGTGACCCTCCGGTTCCCAAACCAACTCCCTATGGACTGAGCTACTGCCACCCCCAGTGGGGTGAGAGGGGGATTTTTTTTTTTTTTTTTTTACATATATGTGTACTGATTCCAGTATATATAGATTCCACCCCTACCCCGGCCTTATTGTGAAACCATGGGTTACCTCTTTGAAGTTTATTTCAGTGATACACTACATTATTACACTATGTAGGAATAAAGATTGACCTTCCGAGTGACCAAGATGCTGATGTAATTGCAGTGGCTGCACTGCCAGTAAAGGATTCTGGATTGTTTTGGACAACAACCATAACAACAAGATACATTGATATTATGATGCCCACTGTGCTTATAGGCTAAGCTAAATTCCTACGCAATTATTTGAACTGTACGTTTAAGATGTTTGGGAAACCTTATCCATTGCTCAAACGTGTTGAAGTCTACACAGATTTGCTGGTGCTGGGTCTGCTCACATTTTATTTTAGGATAACATCACACTGAAAGAGTGGTGTTGAAGAATATGCCTTTTGGGGAATGCCACTATGGTCATTCTCGGAGATGTCAGATCTAAAGACCCTGTGCCCTGATGAAGCACACCAACCACAGAGCTGCTTTCAAGACCAAAGCAGTCAACCGTAATAATAAGAGCTGTTTGTTACTATATGTTTTACTAAACCATGCCTTTTTCAGTCTTCTTGACTTCTATTCATCATGCCCATGACCGTTGTTCTATCAGATAAAAGCATATCAGGCATTGTTGACAGCATATACCGTATGTGTCAACTTTTAAATCTCCGGATTGAGCCATTATGAGATTTGAGAAAATGAGATTGTTCAGTTTTAGTGGTTTCAGTAAAAAATAGTAGTATCAATACATTGCTTTGCTTTATACCAGGCTTATGACACAAGCTGCTTTTTCAATCATTTGACCAGAATCACCAAAATCCAAAGCTTTGCTTATTGTTTTTCTGAAAAGAGTAGCTTTGGTTTTATGTCAAAAAGGATGCCAAGACACAGGCCTGATAAAGAGAATGACAGATGCTTTGTGCTGGGACAAGCTGTTTTTCTTTCTTTCTTGTGTTCTAGTTAAAATAATGTTTTTACTTGACTGGTCTTTTTATTTATGTAGTTCTGAATGTGTGTCATTGTATGCAAGTGAACAAACAGAATGTGTGTTGTAATTTCCCAATGTGGGAATAATAAAGTATACATTAGTATACATGGTTGACTGTCCGTTTTTATTTTTTAAATATTAATTTATCAGTATCATTTATTTGTCATCATAAATGATTATGATTTTTTTTAAATTATAAATGCAGAGACCGATAGATCAGGAAATGCTGCCGATATATTGGTCGGACTCTAATACAAATACTACTTTATGTAACGTATGTTCTGGGTTTGTATGCCTGAACTTTGTCTCAAAACTGCCAATAAAAGATATAGAAGGAGGGCACATGTTAGTGTGAGTGGCTGTCGGCTCAGTCTGCACACAGGGTAGGGCATGATTCTTTTGAAGTCAAGTTATGAGAAGGTTTTACAGGGTTTAAATTGCACTGGGTGCAAGCTTAATACACCCACCAGACAATCTGACTTTGAGCAAAAATAGCCATTTTTGTTTTCATAAGTACAGTGTGGCTCGAATGTTCGGGCACCCCATGTACAAATTTGTATAAATTTGCATGAAGAAGCCAAGAAAAGATGGAAAAATCTCCAAAAGGCATCAAATGACAGTTTAGACATTTGTATATGTCACACAAATTAAGATTTCATTTCCATTATTTACACTTTCAAAATAACAGAAAACAAAAAAATGGCATCTGAAAAGGTTTGGGCACCCTGCAGCACCCTGAGTTTTTAACATGCTTGGATCATGGATTGTTCTCAATCATCTCGAAAAACCAGGTGATGTCAATCTTAAGGTTTTAAATGCCCAGACCCAATAATCTGCACCATGGGTTCTTCTAAGCAGTTGTCTAGAAAACTGAAGCTGAAAATAGTTGACCCTTATAAAGCAGGATATATATATGCATGTCCACTGTGAGAGACATAATCTAAATTACATCAAGAGGCATAAACTGAAGGTTTTGCCATGGCCTTCACAATCTCCTGACCTCAACATAATTGACAATGTATGGATAGACCTTAAAAGCAGTGCGTGACAGACAGCCCAAAAATCTCAAAAAAGAAAGACTTTTGGAAGGAAGAATGGGCAAAGATACCACACACAAGAATTTAAAGACTCTTGGCTGGCTACAAGAAGCGTTTCCAGCTGTGATACTTGCCAAAGGGGGCAGTACAGGGTATTAACTCTGCAGGGTGCCCAAACTTTTGCAGACGCCAATTTTTTGTTTTCTGTTATTTTGAAAGCGTAAATGATGGAAATAAAATCTAACTTTTTGTGACATATATTAATGTTAAATCTGTCATTAGATGCTTTTTGGAGATTTTTCCATCTTTTCTTGGCTTCTTTATGCACATTAATACAAATTTTTACCTGGAGGTGCCCAAACTTTCTTGCCCCACTGTTTATAACATTAGAATCACATACATCTCAGCAGTAGCCATTCTCATTTCCAAGTGAAACATGCTAAAACCAATATGACCAAACTGGAGATGTCTGAGGCAGAAGTCAGAACTCTGGCCTTTCAATTACTCCTCTTCAGATACCTGGTGAGGTGATGCCATGAGTATCATTTCTTGTGTTGACGTAAGACTTCCTGGAGCTTTAGTTTCTTGCCTACAGCCCCTTTAAACTCCATTGGCTTATGGGATTTGACAATTGACACATTGCATTACAAGGAGCATCTCATTACATTCCTTTTAGACGTGGAGGTTTGCAGTAGGGCTTGGCATTATATCAATATTATATTATATGTATATATATATATATATATATATATATATATATATATATATATATATATATATATATATATATATATATATATATATATTGATATACACAACTAGATATGTATTTTGGATAGCGTATTTGACATAAGTGTTGTCTTTTCCTGGTCTTACCAGACTGTTCTATCATTTGGCTTCAACCACTTAGTCATTATATCCACATTACTGATAATTATTTACCAAAAATATCATTGTGTAAATATTTTGTGAAAGCAAATAGTCAGCCCTACAATATAGCTGCAATATTGATTTATTGGTCTCTAGTTTCTCCATATTGCCCAGCTATAGTTTGTTGAGAATTTAGGTTGTTAACGTGCAGGTGCAGGCAAGTGCTGTTTTATACATACTGCTTTAATAAATCTGCTTAGTGGATGATTGTGGTTGTAATAAGCTGCTTTTAGATGTGACAATATGTGTGTACACACCTGCACCGCTCCTTCAGGCTGAGGTTACATATACTGCATGTTGTGAACTGTTTAGGTTAACAGTGGCAGTAACAGAACAGTTAATATAACAAAAGTTGATAATAGGCTTGCAGCCATGTATTTCTGTAATACATTTGAAATGACTGTGGGCAGCTGTGTGTTTTAAATAAAATGGTGCTGCTCTTCTGGACTTTGCTCATTGTGTGTATTTGTTTACTGCTCTCCCACCCATGCCTTAACCATTCCTGGTGTTCACTTATTGTATTGACTCAGCAAGTTATGTTATTGACAGGAGGGGCGTTAACATGTGCTAGAATGCCAGACTCATAAAGAGAGTTCTGTATTTTTATGTGTGGACATGGCATGTTAAGCAGCATCTATGAAAAGCAAACAGGTTTGATGATTCAGAGTTGTTACATTAATGATATTTCGTTTTTAGATGTCTGCATGAAGCTGTCTCACAGACTTTACAAGCTTCATGACTCTGCAGCCTCAGTGGTTTTGACATGCTGGGTTTCCGCGCGGGTGTTTATTGGTTTGTGGTGGTAATTAGTAACAAGGCTGTCGTAACAATAGCTATGGGGACTTAATAGACTCATGGGATTGACCACAGGGAATGCAGTCAGGGATGTGACCCATTTACTTAAGACTTTGCCCTCTAAATCTCCCCTGTGTGGCAATGTTACAGTAAACTTGGTTTTGACACTTGCACGTGCAGAAATGCATCCAAATATGAGCAATTTGAACACAAATAGTAAACAGACATACACAGACTTTTACACACAAAACTGGGGTTTCATCACTGAACTGCAGTGAATAAAGCAGGCATTGTGTTAGGTTTGGTACGGCTCAAACGATAGGGTAAATTAATTACAAAGAAATAGGCAGTGCATTAGCTCAGCGTCGCAAAGAGCTGAAATGTGGGCAACAAACTGGGACACTGGCTTTGTTCTTGTCATCCAGTGTTCTCCCTTCTTTTTGGAGAGGGCTACTGGGAAACACACACACAGACACATGCATATCCTACCCAACTACCCAAAATATTTGAATACTACTCCAGTCCTATGTCATGTTGATTTCCTGCTGAGTCTGATCCTTAAATCAGGACACCATAATTACTCCTCTGTCTGCATGGCTGCCAGCCTGACAAAGCCTTTACACAGCCATTAGAGATGTGCTTCTGTAGAGCGCTAACAATAGTTTGAATGGAATCACCATGGCTGACCAATTCAAACTAATCCAAGTAGGAACAATGGTAGAATTGCTGTTGCATCTCTTGATATTAAATCACAAACCCACAAATATGATACACTTGTCTACTTTTTAATACTTTTTATTAATTATCATGTTATTTAACTATTATCCTCTGGTTCCTGAACACAAAACCTTATGGATATGTATGTGTTATGTTCCAGGCACTCTTCCGCAGAGATCAGACGACAGTTCAATGGGAACTATATCTCTCAACACAGCCGAACCAACTCCAACGCTTCGGCCTCAGTGTACCTAACTGTGGTGAGTTCCCTTTATAAAAAGATACATTGGCTTTTGGAATTCAGTCATTTTTTACCTGGCAGGTATTTGTCACATTATCCAGGATATGTATTTTTGTTTGACTCACAGCTGCCTAGAAAAAAAGGGTTTCTAGTTATTTGCATTTGAGCTGTCATGTGCCACTAGCTGCAGGCAAGTTTCAGCAAGGAAAAGAATCAATGTGGGACATTTTTAATTTAAATAATGTTAAAATGCAGCAACATTTTCAAATGACAAAAATTACATTTTTTATGAAGTGAAAACATGAAAAGTGGGTTTAGGAAATGTAAGCAGACTAAAAATGAATGCTGGTTATATAATGCTGCTTCACTTAATACTAGTGATGTTAGCTTAGTGAGGAGAAATTCTGTGAAAAGAAGGTCAGTGGAGTGGTTTCCTCTAATACTGCACTCACAAGGCCTTAGTGTTTATGCCTACATCATCAAAGGGTTATAAGCATATCTTCTTCACATCCTCTTTACTGTCATTAGTGCTGAGAACGTCTAACTTAATGTGGTGTGTAGTCTCGACAATTATATTTTGATTCATAGAAATGTCTCCCATAACATAAGTGACTCTTTTTGCAAAAAACAGCTGCCTGCATTTCTGAAAAAGTAGAATCTTTTCTTTCTCTTACAATAGCTGAGATGAGAACTTAGTCACGGCTTAACATGCTTCTGTTGAATCCGGGCTGACACTGCCTGTTCTTTGATTTATCGTGGTTTAGAAAACCTAGTATCCTCAGTTTGAGGTTGTTTTCTTGCCTCAGATGAGGCCTGTCAAACAGCTAGAGTGATTCCTGCATTCTCAAGCAAGCAGACAGGATGATGCACAGTAATCCTTTGCAGGGATTTGTTCCCACTGCACTCCTAGTCTCTCTGTGGTACCCTCTGAACCCTTCTCTGCCTCCCAGACTCACGTTTCCTGTTGTCAGTTGTCCTGCTTTCTTATATTTCTGTCTCTACCGCCCTACGTCGCTCTCGTTTTCTCAATTGTAAAGTTCCCTTAAGCTCTCAGGCACTAAGTCTCCTGCCATACAGTATCTCAGTGCATGACTAACTGAGCTGAAGCCCTTTGATACTTAGCCAGTGATGATCCTTGAGCTCGTCAGCTGACAGGGTTTGAGGAGGAGTACTTGGACCGTCCATCCCACCCCAGCTTGTAGCATGCAACACGGCTAATCTCTAACCTGCTTGGGAAATGGGTCAGTGCCTTGGCTAACGATAGGCACTGGATGGGGCCTGCCTACCTTGCAGCTTATACAAGCAAATCTTTAATATGGTGGGATTTGGGATGCAGGAGTGGGGTTTTAATACTATAATCTCCCGGGATGATAGTTTAACATTATTCAGCAGTTGCATCCAGGCAACGGGTGAGGAAGGGATGTTTGTTGTTGCAGTTGTGACGCGGATCACTTTGTTGATTATCACAGTTCTCCCTCTCTATTACTCTCCTACTGTTTTTAGTGCCTAAATATGAGGAATGGTGAGTGATCCCTGTTGTAAATTTAATATACAAATTGAGAGATTAAGAGGAAAAGCTGCATGTGTTTTTGAGCATATGTGCAGCGCCTGTGTGTGTGTGTGTGTGTGTGTGTGTGTGTGTTTGTGTCCATAAGCACCATGCACGTGTGCGTGTGTGTCTGTAGTTTCTGTTCCTGTCTGTTGAAACACCGGTTGATGGAGGGACGCCTTGCGTGATGTCACTTCCTCTAAAATCTTGTGGTTTCTCTCTCTCTCAACTCTAAACTGCAATACACTTTGCCTGAACGCTCAAAACATCAGTCAAAACATCTTGCTGGTTTAAAAGATCAGGCTTAACTTAAACATTCATTTTGATTAGCTAAAAACCCTGCTTCCACTTTTGGTAATGCTGGTTTTCCCCTCTCAGACCTACTGGAGTTCTTAGCTTCTAGGAATATGAGGATCAATTTAAAGAGGATCTGTGCACTGCGTTGTGGCTTAGATTCAACAAAAAACCCTCAGCGTCGTACTCCGCTGTAGGTTCCTATATCCGGAGTGCGCCATTTTGTACGCTTCCTTTTTATGGTACAGTTCTCAGCACGGTAAGTCTCCAGTCTCTGTACAAACACAGCTGTCCTTTAGAATGAGATTATTGGTAAACTTGATTGTCTTAAATAGTGTGATTCAGGTTAAATGTGGCTGTATTTCGTAAGAGCATTGTTTGCCGTGACTTCTTTACATGTCCGTTGTCCGTCCCTGCTCATGTTTGCCAATATACATTGAGATGTTGGTAGATGGATGGATGCTACTTAAAGAAGGCTTCTATAGTCATTTATATAACAGTTATTGGCTTTAGAAATGTGTAATTACAAAAAAACTTCATAATTGTAGATTGCAATGCTTCCTGCAGTTAAAAACAATCTCCACTCTAATGAATAGTTGCAAAGGCATCACTTTTACGGCCGTCTGGCTGTCGATTTGGTAAGGAGGGGTAGTTTCTTGCTAGCTTATCTCATCACTCCACAGAACAGCAGATGCTGATCACAGTCAGGAATACATTTATTTGCATTAATTTGTTTTTTGTTAGCCTCCATACTAAGCAACAAAAGGAGGCCATGCCACTTTGAGACAGAGAGCCAGCGAAATGCCCATGTAGAGAATGCTGCCATTGTTGAAGTTAACGCCTCCACTATAGAAATGAGAAGGAGTTGAAGGTTTCTTCTATACTATAGACCTGCCATTTAACATTATAATGATATACTTGTTCTAGCTGGCTGTCTGTGTGTGGTTTGTTCTTGTGTTGCATGCTAATACCAACCCATGTGGTACAATGTGCTCTTGAGCAGAGAAAATGATCCTTTAGGGTGGATTGATGTGCAAAAACACGTCTGAAGGGAAATGGAATTTGCTCTCCTTCGAAAAGTTGGTCACAGCACTGACTCACCTTGTTTCTGCAGTTATCTCTACATCTTCTGTGTATGTATTATTATCTGTTAGTGTGTATGCCAGCGCCTGACTGTGCGCTGTATTTTTCTTTTTTCTGTTCCCTGCACACACACTTTTGCTCACATGAAAATCTTAAATGTTTTTGGATAGTACTCAGGGACATTTTCTCTCTGAACTGTGTGCATTGTATTCAATTTCAATTCAATTCAATTTTATTTATAGTATCAATTCATAACAAGAGTTATCTCAAGACACTTTACAGATAGAGTAGGTCTAGACCACACTCCAGAATTTAAAAGGACCCAACAGTTCTAGTAGTTTCCTAGAGACTACGAGAAGACTATTATTAATTATTGAGAAATCTCTCAGTATGATAATGTGTTTTTTTCCAAGCTTTTGCTCACATCTGCAACCGCCTGCCTACTGTAATCAGATTGGAGGTCTGCCCAGTTTGCTGCCTCTTTTCTAAAAAAAAAAAAAAAAACACCTGCTCGATGAAAGTTCCCAGGTCGTTTTTGTGGTGCCCGGCTTTCTCCACAAAAGGGACGTGTTATCTCATCAGTTGTGGTTTTTTCCCCCCCGTGAAATCTATTTTTTCTCTGCCAGTGGGATTTTGTCTCATTGTGTGGACTGATTTATGATTTGAACAATATGTACTGATTCCAAGACTCAAATGAAAGTTTCAGCCCGTTTGCACTGTACATGAAAGTGATTCCAGCTTTGCTTTTGATCTGCTGGATCTCTGGAGAGTTTCTGTCCAAAAATAGGTTCACACAAGAAATGTCCTTTCTATGTTACACAGGCCAGTTTATATTTATGTATGTGCTCCAAATCTTTTGTTCCTCTCCAGGTATGAGGTATCAGAAAATAGCATCAATTCTTTTTTTATTAAATGTCTGGTCCCACCTTATTTTCTGTTTTTTTCAGCACTTCTCTGTGGACTTTACAAACTCATCAGTCACTTTTTTACAAAGAATTCATCTTTCGTAATTTTTTCTTTTTGTATCTTCCAAAGTTCCTTATTATTTTTCTCACAAATCTTTCTCTGACAGTTCCGAGGCAATCTCTCTGTATGATTTACATTAATGCTTTCCTTGCATATAAATACAATTTACCTTAGGAAGTTCTTGTGGTTATCCACCTAACCCTGTAAGGATCCTTAAATGTCCCTTTAGCAAACAATACTTAACCTATTTTCTTCATTTCATGATATTTAGAACTATGTGTCCTAATTCTTTGCTTACTTCATCCATTCATTCTGCAGCCTCAGTCGTATGAAGCAGTGGAGCCCTTAGACTTGGAGGAGTTCCTGATGTCACAATTAAGAAGTGGAGACACGGCCCTGATGCAGGAACTTGGAGACTTCCCTGACGATGACCTGAAGGTGGAGCAGGTGGAGAAGGAGTGTCGCACTGTTCGGCACTCTGTCCCTATAGATGGGTGGGTCACAGGATGTCTGACATTGACCACAGAGGAAACCACACATTCAGTCTAAAAAGAATCCTCCCTGAAATGAAATTGGCAAGCTGTTAGAAGAAAATATATACAAATAGTTCCAGACGATATTTCACTCCATAGCCAGCACCTTGCTGTGAGTTAAAACATTCAACTACAAAATCTATCTTCTCGAAAGTTTTTGGCAGATTGCTTAATGTAAAAGTTGCACATAAAAACATTACACTTGCATTCCAAGATACTTTTCAAGTCCATGTACGAAAGTTAATCCCTACACTGTACATCTAGCAACTTGAGAAATCTGAGGTACGACAAGCTTCTTGACAAAAAGAAAAATAGAAATATATTACAAAAGACACTTAAAAGGAGTAAAGAGAAATGGCTGAAGAGTTGTAGAAGTACTAAACTTACTCATACATCAAGTGTTTAGAGTTAAAATATTTTAGCTTGTATTTATAGATTTTAGGAGAATATTTGCAGTTGCAGTATAAGTACCTTATATAAGACTACAGTATGTCCTTACATTGTCAGGACATACTGTAGTCTTCAGTGTTGTCAGTGCAAAGTTATTCTGTCAACACATGCCATCTTAGTTTATTCAGAGCATTCTCTTGTCCCGCACCTTGACCATGAAGTACAGATTAAGATAGCGGAGGAATGTAATGGTTTCAGTTGTCTGTGAATGTTTGCATGTGTCTCCATAATAATATGTGTCTTCTTATCCTCTTTGTCTCTCTCTTTGTAGACTGGAGTTGGATCTACATGTGAGAGACTGTGTAAAGAGTTACACTCAGCCGTGGCTTTTGGTCACCAGAAGGTAAATTGTCTCCTTTAGAAACACAACAGTTACAGTCTGAATATTCAGGACTCTGAGTGGTGTAGCTCTTGCACTTGCTGTTCGGTCTTACATAGATACCTTAAGGGATACCTTACAATTACAAAACTACATCTATTTTTGGAGTTTACAATTTAGAAATAAACCAAATGTAGTCCAAGCTGCGGTATTTTATCCAAAGACCACCAAAATCATAGCAATAACATAACTCATGCCCTCACTAGTACCTTAGCGGTCACACTGTGCAACCGGTGTAACTATCTGAGAAGGTGTGTATCTGTGAAACAGGAAACAAGAGGCCTGAGAGATCCTGATAAACTTTAAACACTGGGATCCCACACACACACTTACGTACAATACCCACTCTACACTGTGACGTGTATGTGTGTATGTTGTGTACGGCTTCTGTTTTTGTTATCTAGTTTGATTAGAAGTGCAGAGGTGTATCAGTTGCCATGCATGTTGTTTTTAATGTTTTTGTGTGCTGCTGTCTGAGTCTTTGACGTGTGTGTGTGTGTGTGTGTGTGTGTGTGTGTGTGTAGGTGCCAGGGCGATGGCTGGAGTGCGTATTCGGAGCGAGTGGGCCTACACAAACTCCTTCGTAAACAGACTTTTGAGTCCGACGTCGAGCCAGACAACCAGCAGAAGCCAGTAAGTCCTTCTTCAGAGCCGGTCTTGTGCAGTGTGGCGTGCAGTGTTGCCAAACTGGTATAATTCTTCACTTCTTCCTTCTTCTGTCAGGCCTGTCCTTTAGGGCCGGGTTATGTCACTGATTTCCAGAATCGATTTGATTCCCATTCACAAGATAACATTTCTGGTTTTGATTCATTAGGGGTATTTCAGTGGCCAAACCACTGTTGCTTGGAAATAAAAGCGATTCTACACTTGTCCAAGGTTTCTTCCAACCTGATGCATTATTTAAAGTATTAAAAGTCCCATGACATGGTGCTTTTTGATAGACCTTAGTGGTCCCCTAATACTGTATCTGAAGTCTCTTTTATATAGGCCTTAATGCTCCGCTAATACTGTATGTGAAGTCTCTTTTGTATAGACCTTAGTGATCCCCTAATACTGTATCTGAAGTCTCTTTTATATAGACCTTAGTGGTTCCCTAGTACTGTATCTGAAGTCTCTTTTATATAGACCTTAGTGGTCCCCTAAAACTGAATCTGAAGTCTCTTTTATATAGACCTTAGCGGTCCCCTAGTACTGTATCTGAAGTCTCTTTTCAAAAAATGTAGCCTTGTTGCAGAATTACAGACACTAGAGCAAGTCCCAATATGAACTTTCCTTAGTACGTGCCATTTCTGAGTCTGTAGCTTTTGAGGAGGAGAGAAATTCTCTGGGCGGGCAAAGCAGATTAAGGGGAAGTAACCTTGGCCCTTTTGACCTCATATGGGGCAAGATTTCAAATTAGCCCTTCTGAGCTTTCATTTTCTCGAAGGCAGAGCAGGATACCCCGGGCTCGGTTTACACCTATTGCCATTTCTAGCCACTGCGGGACCATAGGCTGGTTGGGAAAACGTACAGTGGGTACGGAAAGTATTCAGACCCCTTTAAATTTTTCACTCTTTGTTTCATTGCAGCCATTTTCCA
>NC_048411.1:4625320-4638937 GCF_013103735.1 Etheostoma cragini | reverse complement strand
GGAAAAAGGCTGCAATGAAACAAAGAGTGAAAAATTTAAAGGGGTCTGAATACTTTCCGTACCCACTGTATATTAATGTTAAACAACAAAGGGACATTTTCATGCCATGGGACCTTTAATGATCACATTAAGAATTGACCCCGAGTGCAGTTTCTGCACCTGTTCCGTCAGGCTTGTGTCTCAACCCTGTCATATGGACATAAATGCAACCTGAAGCGCTTATTTGCACTTCAAGTTTATTTTTTTGACAATACGTGCATATACACGAGGTTGATGATAAAAAGGTTTAAATGAATGTATTTATCTACATTTTGCAACCTAGGTGGAGCAGAAAGACTCTGTACAGAGCCAGAGAGCAGCACATTCTGTTTTAATACCAAAGACTCTCTTTTCTAGTTTTGCCAAGCAGCTGGGACGCAGGACACGGGAAATTCTTGGGTATTGAGGGGCTGAAGTGTTTATTTATGGAAAAATTCACTAGACAACTCTGCTCCTATCACCAAAACCACTCTGCCCTGCTGCTCGAGGCTTGAAATTTGGGGACTAAGCGGAACCAGTATAGACCCTCGCCACAGTGTTGAATAAATGCTGTCATGGAATAATTTTTTGGAAATATATATTTTTGTAAACGTATTTGCTTTCTTAGAAAGTTTGCCCTTAAAACAGATGTACTCTGAGCCAATAGTTGATACAAGTTTGGCAAATTATCTTAAATTAAAACATATGCCTACCAACATTCTGTAGATAGAGATCATAAATTAACATGTTCTGCATCTTGTTTGTGTATGTATTGAACAAGCGGAATACAATTTGTGGTGTGCCCTGGTAGCCTTCCAAAAAAAAAAAAATATGTTAATTATTAGTCAGTGAGCTTTAGCGGTGCTAGTAGGTGAAAGACGAGCTAGATTGTTTCCCACTGCACAGACATGAGACTGGTATAGATCTAAAAATCTGCATGAAAGCAAATAAGTGCATTTCCTAAAATGTCAAATTGTATTTCCTAAGCAGAATTACAAAAAAGCTTTGTTCTTCAATGCCAATGTTTTTGCACTTACTTAAAGTATCTTTTGTGAGAGGAAAGCCATTAAGTGAGAGCAGTATGGTAATCCATACTAATCAAGGCCAGAGAGACGACAATACTGGATGTTGAATGTGAGGGAGGAGTGGGAGGCCTGGCTTACACAGTTTAAACCTGAATATTATACACTCTAACACTAACATCTCTATGTGTTTAGCTGGACTGTCGGAGAGATGTTTTGATTAAATATGTGCCACTATTTTTTCTATTCTGCTGCACATTTTTCAAATTAGCGTTTTATGTCTGCACCCCTAAGTCCTCGGATCCCCACTTCAGTAGGCCACTAACAGTATTTCGAGCCAAATTCCCGTCCTCTCTCGCTACCCTCTTTAGCTCTTTTGTCTCATACTCCCTAGCTCTCAGCATCAGGCAGTCCCAGCCAGTCCATGTCTCAGTCAGAGCCACTCCCAGCCTCTGGCTGGTTACCCAGCCACCCCTCACCACCAGGCAGCCTCACCAGCCCCCTCCAGTCTCCCTATCCTTGCCAATTCTGGTTAGTCAACCAAACCAAAAGGCCCCATTACCGCCTCAGGCTTCCCATGAGCTACATGCCAGAAAGAGAGTGACAGGAAGGGGAAGAGAATGGAAGAACAGCACTATTGTACCACAGCGTTTAATGGGTCTCTTCTAAGGTCCGGTCTGGTTTAGCAATATCCTTGGGATTAAAGCGTGATTGTCCCACTCACTCCACTAGAAAACTCGGCCAGTCCTTGCCTGTGGTTTGAGAACTGGGACGTGAGGTTGATGGATGATGGGAATGAAAGAGACAAGCTGGATGTAGCATGGGAGCAGTAAGGTTATGCCCTGCCCTCTAGCTAGTCTGAGTAATTACATATGGTGCCAGTGCCAGCCTGAGAGACCTCTTACTGATGATGCAGAAGAGCCAATCAGTTAACGTTAACACAGTCCAATGGCAACTTTAACTGTAAACAGGAATAATAGGTTCTTCCTACATTTAACAAAAGTTAAACAGGTACAAGAACAAGGACATTTTAAAGGTGCTCAAAAATATTTGAGAAAAAGCTAAATGGCATTAATATTTGAACTATACTCTGACCTCAGGGCGTCTGAGTGTTACATTTGCATATCACACTGGTATATTAAGTGAGTTAATTTAAAAGCTTTGAGCTCATGCCTCTGCCTGGTGCTTATTTCTTTCCAACAGGCTGATGCTGTTGCTGGCAGGGCACTGGATGACAGAAATATGCAGCATCTAGCAAGCTTGTTTTTATGAGTATTGCAGCTTTGGGTCAATAAGTCAGCACAGCCCTCTTTGCTGCTATAATTTTTGCCTGCAATACGGTCAGCCTGCTGGGAGATCTCTGTTTACAGAACTTGATCAGCTAATGCACAATGTATCAATATCACTAGTAATGAGGAACTCATACCACACTGTCATATGTTAAAATTCAATGTCCTTATTTCCAGCATTCTGGTGTTTTTCTACATACATAACAGTTACTATGAAAATACAGCGAGAAAGCTGTATGTTTATTACAAAAAACGAAGCACCTGCTTAACAATATTGTAAATATCACTTAACTCTCTGTAGCATACAGTGAACATAAACATGAGCCTGTATTGTGTTTTCTACATAAAGTAAGCCTTGATTAGACAATACACCAGAGACATCCTTGTCTCCACACCAAAACACTGTCTAGACTGCGTAAATGCCTGTTAGCTGTTTGTTGTGTCTGCTGACAACAGAGGCATGGAGGCTGCATTTTCAATGTAGTGTATGTTGTTGACGGTTCATAAAATGCTGTGGAAGTGTAGAGTTGATTATTTGAAAGGGGCAAACCCCATTCAAATAATATACTGTAGTTTAAATGGTGAAAGAGTGGGCTTTAACAAAGCCTACCCTGCACCTATCTTCTTTGATGTCTCTCTTAATACCATGCCTATGGATATTCTGCCTTAATACCCTCTTATTTTGCTTGTCCTTTGTTTTTCTCTTATTGCTCCATCTTTCCCACTCCCACATTTGATTCCCCTCACCCTATTCTCTCTGTCCTCCCCCACCCACCTACCCCTCTCTTTCTGTCTTTGCCCCAGGTCAAGTCACCAACACTAGCGGTGCTGAGTGATGACTCTGGCTGCACACTGACCTCCACCGACTTTAACTTGCGCTCTTTGACGCCGGACAAGAGAGTTGAGGGGCTGCTGGCCTTCAGCAGCCACGAGGAGCTGGACCGCTTTAACCAGGAGGCACGGCAGGGGAACAGACACCCCGAGCTGTTTGCTCTGTACCCCCCAGCAGACGAAGTGAGAAATATAGACAGTTGGTACTCGTGTGCTGTATATACACTGTGCATGCATGTTGGAATCATTTGGGCTAGGGTTGGTTACTGTCGCTCTTAAGAAGGCATACACACCATGATGCAGACTAATGCCAACTGAATAGAAAATTCCTTTATTAAGTCGTCCAGTATACCCTACTTTATTCCCCATATGGTTTCGGCTCCTCAGGGTAGGATCTGAGGTTGTCTCAATATTACAATATCACATTAAAATCATCTTTTTTTAATATTAATAATTTTTGAAATACCTTTATTATGCTATTATTTTCCAAATATTCACATACTTATGTACCCACTTGAATAGTTTTCCATTTTGTAGTTTTAACTTCACTTCCTCCCAATTTATAAACACATGTGAATCTGGTCTAAGATCCAAAATCTCCTCCAAACGTAACAACTCCTATTTCTTTTTGCCCGGTTTGAAAACGTTCTCTGCTATTGTGCTCCAGGAAGATGCAGTGGAGATCCGACCCATCCCTGACTGCCCCAAAGAACACACTGGAGACCGCATCTTGATCCGATGCCAGACCATCAAGTATGTCATACATTTTCATAATCCTGTAGGAAGGCGAGATTTAAAAAGCTGCCTTAAGTTGGACATGGAACCAACAGTTAGCTGTGTTAAAGAGGAAATTATTCCAACACCCACTTGTTTAGGAAAATGACCTTTTGCTTACCATTTAACATACAGTACATTCTTGTTTGTCACATCTGATGATGAGTTAAAAGTCTGAGTAGTTATTTTCAAAAAGGCCTGTAGATGTGACCGACAGTGCAGTGTGGGAGGGAGGAGGAGTGCTGTGTAGTGTCAGTTGTTCTTCTCCAGAAAATCACTGTTCCTCCCTCTCTCTGTGGGATTTTGTTACACAGACACACACGCACACACACACATTTATCATCGTCATCATCTCATTTAAACAGTTACTATACTGCTATAGTACTACTATAACATACAGTATATGTACACACACACACACACACACACACACACACACACACACACACACACACACACACACAGAGTTTCTCTGCCTGTTACCCTTGATCTTGCTTGTTTCAACCCATAATACTGCAAAATGTTTCAGTTGAACTCACTGTGCTCAGCTTGCAGTGGTATGGCCACTGCACTTTAACCCTCTGTTAAAAAATGTTATCACTTACTGTGATACATTTTATATAACAATAATCAGTAGGAATAGAATAGGAAAATATAGAATCAAATTTAAGTACATGACAAGGAAAATCCAGAGTACAAATGTTGATTATGCGAAGTTCTTGATATTATTAAATTACTAATTTTGTTTTCCTTCTTGGCATTCATAGGTTTGAGATTGAGATTGAGCCCATATTTGCCACTATGGCCTTGTATGACCTGAAAGAGAAGAAAAAGGTAAGAAAATATTGCTTCACAGTTGTCCTTATGATTTATGTGTTCTTAAAAGAGGAACAACACCTGAATTAGGAATTCCAATATGTTATTTCCATGGACAAGGAACGTTCAATCAATATTTGTTAAGATGAGCCATTTTCTCTCAAAGCCAGAAACCAGAGAAGTAAGTCCCAAAGTTATGACTTATACCTCATCAAGTATAAATTCCGGAGCTGCTCCATCAACAATGCATGGCATACTTTGAGCTTTATTCTATTGTAGTGTTTTCAGTTCTGAAACAATTCTTTTCACTCATATACACAACCCTGGGTGCTCTCAGTGTCATCTATAACATCTTTACCAAGTCATTGTCCATGGAGCGGCTTTTGGATTTGGGTAAGAGTTGATCATATTTAACAATATTGTTGGACTTTCTTAGACCATAGTAACAAGTTGTATACATTTTGAAAATAGGCATAGTTCCCCTTTAATGGTATTTCTAATGTTACAACTTTTGTCCTGGAAACTTGTGACATGTTCACGTCACCAAATAAAGTATTAAGGTAGGACAAAATTACACACCACTTACAATACAATTACCCTGCAGTAAATGCGAGTTTAGACAGGCTCATTATGTGTGTTTGTTGTGGAGACGGTTAGAGTGTGTGTCAGTTGTTGTGTTTGGCCTACCTGTGACCTGAGGTCTTGTTCGTTTTATGTTTTGGAGACGCTTCACCTTGCTGTATTACATAGTTTTGCAGTGCTTGTGATTGATCCAGCAGTAATTCCAACAGGGATGATGGAAATATCACAACAAAGGTGTTTCTTATTTAAAGCAACATCTGTGTAAAATGAATACCAAATCAATTCAATTAGAACCAGCTATAACTATCAAATTTGTGTTCTTATACTGTGACACCAGATGCGAAATGTTTCAGATGTTGGGTGAGGGTTTATTGGTGGTAAGTTAGAGGAAGCATCTCAAAATGCATGATGAAATATGTTAAATAGAGATAAACAGAGATAAACAGAGAGGAGTATTGGTCACAAGTATTTACAAGATTTACACAGCTGGATAGCTGTTTTTGGATGAAGTGTCTTGAAGGTTTTAGATTGTAGTTAAGTGCTCATGGATCTCTTAGATGAGACAGGGTCTCTCAGCTCTGCTGCCCAGCCATTTTCTAGCTTGTCTGCAGAGCTGATGGCTCTAAGATGGTCCTCAGGGTAAAATGGGGCAATTTAATCCCCCAAAGTTTTTTGAAAATGGGCTGCATATAAACTGGTCTTGAAACGACACAAGCAAAATAAGCTCTGTATTGTACAAAATAACTTATGTCAAAGTGTGTACTGTCCATCAAGAATATTTTCAGTCTTGCTTACTACGGACGTCAGTCCATAAGAGCAGGGCGGAAGTGTCATGTTTTGCAGCATATTTCACTTAAGATGAATAATGTTTTGAACTGAAGTCTGTCCTTGTGAGGTCAATACAACATCCTGCCAATTATGTTGAGCAGAGACGGATCCAGAATGTTAAAGAGCTATGAAATGTGTCCCTGTCTGAGTGAAGGAGAAGCCACCAAGCTTGTTTTCTCACTTAAATTTAATTGTAGTGGAACTGTGAAACATTTGCCACTGACCCATTTATCCCTGAACCCTTCACTCTTTTACTTTCTGCCAGCTCTCTTGAGTACACTTTTCTCTGTCTCCTCAACAGTGTTTTTTTATATTTTATTTTCAGCCACATTTCTGCTACTTCTTTGCCTTATTCTCTCTGTTTCCCTGCTTCCCTTACTGTTGTCTCTGTATCTCATGGGGATGTTGTTGATCTGTTTGGGTATGTTTTCTTCACATTATTTTTGTTGTTTCACATCTGTGGAATCTGCAGCAGATGTTCGTATAATTCCAAATAATACTCTAGTTATTAATCATGCCTCTGGGTCCACTAGCCAAGGTACATTTACAGGATTTGACCCAACAAGTGGCCTACTTATGATATTAATGACGTGGATATAAAGAGTAGGCATGCAAACAGACCGATGTCATCACAGTAAAAATAGCTTACGGCAGGCCTTTATTAGTCTTCTTGTTATTTTTCTACAAGACCAGGCAAGCCTAGTTTAGCTGGACGGTGACTGCAGTCCGTTGGGATGACACAATAAGTGATCAAGTAAACCAGCGTGCTTTTTTTATACGTGCAGTGGATACTCTGCAATCAGCTACGTGTTTCTCATTCACTGAAGAAGCAGCCTCAGTAAGCTTATTGACAGCAGATTTATGGAACTGTATTGGAGAATGTACGTGGGAAAGTAGCTGATGTCTGGCTCTTTTTTTGAATAGTGGTTAAAGGTATCTCACAACAAGCCACATCTTGCATAACAGTTGCTAACTTGGCAACACTAGGGTGGTTGCAAGGTTCCCGCATTAGTAAATGTTACTCATAGTAAATGTTTCCCCATTAACTATGTGTGTCAGTCAGGCACATAGTCTCTGTAAAAACTTGGTTTCATGAGAATATGAAGCATAATATGCTATTTAAGTCAGCTGGCTTTGGTTATTGAGAAGCAATTTCTATTATTCCAAGAAGCCATCTGTTAGTAAGTGGTGGACTCCTCCACTGGAGTCTTTTGAGAACTCTCACTCTTGCGGGAAGTGTGCCTCAGGTATACGTGCCAGTTGACATTTTTGTTACAAGATCTACGCAGGAGTTAGGCTTTCTATCTTGTTTTAAAAAAATCAGATCTAAAACAAACCAAAAGTGATCAACCTAGAATACTTTTTTGAGTTTGTAATCTGATCAGTTACTGCCTTGAGGATTTCAGTTAACAAATGGGGAAGGTTTGGCTGCCAGAAGTTGGCTTTGGTGTGGTCAGTGTGATAGAGGTCCTATGGGACAAGCAGAATGAAGGCAAACGTTTCCAGTGAAAAGGATCACAAGCCACACTCCAGATCAGGCCAGACCAGGACATAGGGCTGGGTTCCTAGCCTGAGGTCATTATGAAGGCGAGTAGAGAAACAGTGGAATGGACTTAACGGAAGATATTCCTGGGTCGGTCTTTACTTTACACGAAACTAGTGACCTAGAGCCTTTTCTAAACTGATTGCTGTCATCTTCATTTAGAAAACAGATTCCTCGGGTTGCCGTTTTGCATTTTATTATGTCCTAAATTTGATGTCCGTATAAGATTCATCAAGAAAAGTAACCATGTACAACATGTGCAAACTGTTCACCTTTTGTCTTTTTCCAGATATCAGAGGACTTCTACTTTGATCTGAACTCAGAACAGCTAAAAAACTTGTTGAAACCTCACACTCCGCACACGGATCAGTCTACCCTGGCCAGATCTGCCATCTTCTCTGTGACTTACCCTTCCCCAGATATCTACCTGGTCATCAAGGTAATGATAATATTAGAGCCTGGCAGCGATTACATTTTAATCGCGATTAATCGCATAATTTCCCCGATAAATCGTGATTAATCGCAAAATGAAATAATGAATTCAAAAGTAGTGTATAAAGGCTAATTTTTTTTTTTAAATGTTCTTCCATATGAACCAAAGTGCCGTAACATTTGTTCTGCAAAAACTTACCAGCATTTTGTTTATAAAGTAGCAGTTAAATAAAATATTTAGTGTACATCTCAACTTAAACAATGTATTTATCATGTCCAGAGATGAATTCCATCTGGTTGGAACGTGTTTCTAAGTGACTCCTTCTTATGTACGCGTTCTTCTGTTGTTGCTCTAACTCTGCAGCACTCTGCTGGAATTGGTTTAGTCCATATAGTTTACTAGTGCCCCACAACTTTTCTGCTCTTTGCAAGGACACTGTAAAAACGTGCTGTTAAGCAGAAACACTGTGGGATACTGTCCAACGCGCTGTTAGGCAGAGACACTGTGACACAACGCTGGAGACCGTGCGCAAGCGGTGAGACCACAGACCAGCAGCGATCAGATTTCGTATCTGTGCTAACTGCGGTGACTTTATTTGACACATTCCACTGCTGTGCAACTTCAGTAAAGTGTCCCGCGCATGTCTCAGTATGATGCACTGCCGTCGTTGTTGAAATTCTCAGACCGATATCCCCCACAAGCTATCCACGTCGCTATGGCCATTGTTAGCTTCTCTTGCCTTTGTTTATCTAAAATTACCCACACGCTGCATCTCGCGCCACTGTGTGTTTCGCTGATTTGCTGGTATCAACTGTCAAGGTGATATTTCAGACTGGAAGTACTCCGGTGATAAGAAAATTCAACTTTGCAGTATTTTCAAAGCCTGTGAGCAACAAACTTTTACAATAATAAAGAAATAATAAAAACTGCGTTAACGCGCGATAAAAAAATTGTCGGCGTTAATTAATTAAAGAGTTAACGCGATAATAACGCGTTAACTTGCCCAGCCCTAGATAATATACATAGCACCTAGGAAAATAGCTGAAAAAACTATGTAGCAAAAGTAAAAGGATTCAGCTATTTTTTTTTTCTCCTGGCTTCAAATAACCAAGTCCTACTCCCAAAATGGTTTTATATACCCTGTAATTCAGTCCATTGCTTTCTTTGTATGTCTTGCTCTTGCTAAATACAGAATATGCCTTATACCGCACCTTTGCCAACAAACTATGGATGGTGTTTTAGTTTGCTTACGCTAAGCTGCTCTTATGGCCCATCTACCTCCTGTGTATGTTTTAGATTGAAAAGGTTCTCCAGCAGGGAGAGATTGGTGATTGTGCGGACCCCTACATGACACTGAGGGAATGTGACTCTGCAAAGGTAATGTGGCACAGCGATTATTATTATCACTGTGTGTGTGTGTGTGTGTGTGTGTGTGTGTGTGTGTGTGTGTGTGTGTGTGTGTGTGTGCGTGTGCATATAAGTTATAGTAGTATAGTAACTGTTTAAATGAGGATATATACTATGTTCCTGAAGTTGAAGGCATGTTTTTGCATTTCATTTTTTTAAATCAAATTTTGCTTTTGGTCTTTCAGAACAAGGACAAGCTTGAGAAGCTGCGAGGTCAAGCCGAGACATTCTGCCAGAGGCTGGGTCGCTATCGCATGCCGTTTGCTTGGGCAACGGTTAACATCATGGACGTCATCTCCACTGCTACGATAGATCGTGATGTCACCGACTCTGACAGCTTGAAAGGAGGTGTGTCCTTGTGTGTGTTCGTCCTAATGAGTGTCTTTGCTTTGTTTGACAGTAATACCATGTGATGAGTGTGTATAGTGTTTGTGTGTTATCTGACATTGTATTTTTTCCAGGTAAATCCAGCAGCATGGACCGGAAGGCACAGCTTCCCAGGAGGAATTCTGAACGTTACAATACCATTGATGATCAATTATGTAGCGTGTCTGCCTTCAAACCTGCTACCATCACTATCAGCACCATCTTCAAACAGGTCCGACAGCCACCCAAACACAAATAGACTACTATTTCCGTGAGATACATGATACAGTGTAACAGACAGACAAGCTTGGAATCACAGCCTGGCCTTTTGTCATTATTTGATCAAATGTACGTACCCTTCCATCAGGTTCTTCCTGGTCTATGTTTCTACCATAAAGCCTCTATTTAAAGACATTTTCTCTAAAGGCTGCAATTTAATGTGTTTTTTAATTTAATATTATATCAATAAACCATTATAGTCTTAACTCGTGTGTGTGTGTGTGTGTACGTGTGTGTATGTTTGTGTGTGTATGTTTGTATTTGTGTGTGTGTGTGTGTGTGTGTGTGTGTGTGTGTGTCTCAGGAGGGAGATCGTTTGAGTGATGAGGATTTGCTCAAGTTCTTGTCTGAAATTAAGAAAACCTCCACCCCACAGAGGAGAGTCAAGACAATACCAGGTGGTCTCTCTCATCACATCGAAGCACTCGTTCTGAGATTTTATTTTATTCATTGAGGGAATAGTTCTACCTTATGGGAAATGTTAATGTTGTTTCTACTAACAGTTAATTTTCTTTATGCAGAGAGTTGGATACTGGAAGATGGATACCACTCTCATGTCCGTTTGTTACATACAGTATGAAGCTATAGCCGGCAGCCGGTTAGCTTAGCCTAGCACAAAGACTGGACAAACACTTTGTTAAATCTGTACAAAAACAAAACGACATGTTGGTTAAGTGCCGGACAATTTCATGACTGTCAGTAACTTCTTGTTGTCATCACCATGATGTTGTCAGACAATAAGCATTTACTCCAGGAAGTTTCATCGCCTGGCGATGAAACATAGACATAGCCCAGCACATAACGCTCATAAACCACAAAGGGGTGTTTGTACCCTTTAGTTTTTAGGCAAATTAAACAAACTTAATATTAAGTGTTAATCAGTGAGTTTAAGAGGCGATGGCAGGCAGATTTTGTTACCTTTGGACAGAGCCAGGCTGTTTATGCTAAGCTTGGCTAACTGGCTTGTGACTGTAGCTTCATAGTTAACTGACCAACATGAGACTGGTATTGATATTCTTATTCTCGGCAAGAAAGCGCATAGACGTATTGCCCCAGAATATAAAACTGTTCAGTTCAAATGACATGATGTGATATAAGTTGATATATGTAGCATACTGTATATGCAGGTCACTAATTTTTGAATTTGACTTATTTTGTGTCTTCCAGGTTCCATAAAACTGGACATGTCTCCAGTCCACGAAACGCCACTGGCGTGTTTGTCCACTGAGCTCATCCCTCTGAAACCTGTGGCTGAGAAGAACATTCGGCCAATCAAAGAGGTGCTGGAGTTTCCATCCAGTGAGGTTTATGTCCCTCACAATGTTTACAGGTGGGTTGGAGTATATAACCAAATTATCCCATTATAACACTCGTCTTACATCTTTTATATCTGATGTGTGTGTGTGTGTGTGTGTGTTTGTGTGTGTGTGTGTGCGCGTGCGTGCGTATGTTTATATGTTTATATGTGCATATGTATATATATATATCTGTGTGTGTGTGTGTGTGTGTGTGTGTGTGTGTGTGTGTGTATATATATATATATATATATATATTAGGGCTGTCAAAAATAGCGCGTTAACGACGTTAATTAGTTGTAGTAATTAGTTTTTTAACGCATTTCACGCATGCGCAGTGTGACAAATTATTCACGTCAGGAAAGTGGTTGGGAGCTAGAGGCGAGATATGGAGCAAGGTGAGCAAAGTGGGCCTATTGACGGATTCAAATATAAAAAGAATGATAATGGTACAGTTATAAAAGTACAAGGTTACTTGCAAGATTTGTAACAAGGAGTTTCAATTTCACCGGAGCTGTTGAGGTACCATGTCAACGCCAAACATTGCGTTTATTACGTTTGCTGGGCCGTCAGGTTCAGCAAACGCATCCACGAGCTCTATGAAAACGAAAAAGAAAAAAGGAAAGAGGTCTTGGCTCAAGTAAATCATATCGCCCTGACAGGAGACCATAGGACATCAGTGAGTAACAACAATTACCTCGGAGCAACGGCACATTTCATCAGTGACACGTGGGAACTGAAGTCTTTTGCTCTGACTATATTAAAAACTGAGGAGCGTCATTTTGCGGAGGCTTGTAAAGAACAGTTCCTTTCTGTTGCACGTAAGTGGGACATCGAGGGCAAGACAACAACCATTGGGACTGACAGTGCACATAATATTAAAATTATGTATCTGTGTCCTGTTATTTATCTTTTGGTATGCATTTCAGAAAAAAAAATGGTTAGGATTCAGGTGTAATTGCAAATAGTGATTAATCCTGATTAATCCACTGAAAATTCTGATTAATTTGATTAAAAATGTTAATCATTTGACAGCCCTAATATATATATGTATGTATATGCATGTACATATATGTATACATATTTATACACTGTGTGTATATATACATATATATATATATATATATATATATATATATATATATGTGTGTAAGCAAACACACAATATACAATACAAACAAGTGAGAAATGATTCATAGCTTGAGGTGTAAACATGTTTGTTTTCTCTCACAGAGCATTTATATCTCTGAAAGGCCAGAGGCAACAAGAACAGTCATGCTGTACTCGCACACCGCTGTACTCACATCGCTGTACTCACATCGCTGTACTCACACACCTCTTTGCTCTTTTAAGTTTAGTGCCTATTTTTAGGCCTTTCCATCCCTGCTACCTGTCAGTTTGCCTCTTAGTGACAACATTAAAGAGGCATGTGGGAGCTGAGGGTTAAGGCAACACTCCAAAATGGTTTTGCACATTAGTAACATCATGTATGAAGTCCCCTCAATGGAATCTGTGGTAGTTTCCTGTATTTCAGGTTAAAAAGACAATCTACAGTGTTAACAATGTAATAATACCACAAGTCACAGTAAATTACTTATAAAACGTACTTTATAAAACTTAAACTTACTTATTTTATGGACTTTTTTTGTAAGGTGACCGTCACCTTACCACTACATGACTAAGATGTTGCTACACAGATAGTGCCATCTAGTGATGCATAACTGAACTGCTTTATTTTATTTATACAAGTGTTTTCCATGCTTCACAATAATTCAACAAGAAATCTCCTCATTCCCTCCCTATGTCACTGTAGGAACCTGCTATATGTCTACCCCCAGAGGCTAAACCTTGTCAACAGGCTCACATCAGCAAGAAACATCACCATCAAAATACAGTTTATGAGCGGAGAGGATCCAACCTGCTCTCTGCCGGTAAGTGCTGCTGTTTTTAATCTGTGGTCTCACAGCACTATTATAACCGTAAAATTGATTCATCCTGATAATTCCACTAGATTTGCTTCTGGAAGTGTGTGCAAAGCATAATGTAATTATTATTATGTTAATATACACTCACCGGCCACTTTATTAGGTACCCCATGCTAGTAACGGGTTGGACCCCCTTTTGCCTTCAGAAC
>NC_048411.1:4594790-4625220 GCF_013103735.1 Etheostoma cragini | reverse complement strand
GATTGGCTGCTTAGAAATTAAGTGTTAACGAGCAGTTGGACAGGTGTACCTAATAAAGTGGCCGGTGAGTGTATACATGCACTGAAGTTAAAGGATAGCTTCACATTTGTTCAAGTCAGTTATAAGAGTAAAAGAGTAAAAAAGAGTAAAAGGTTCTACTTGCTTTTATTAGTCCTTCCTTTCATACTTACCATAACAAGATGTGTTTTAACTTGTGTTTTTTTTTCCCTCTGTCCATTCTCAGGTCATTTTTGGGAAATCAAGTGGCCCTGAGTTTTTACAGGAAGTCTACACCCCTGTTACCTATCATAACAAGCAAGTACACATTATTCAGTTACATTATACTGTTTGAAATAGCTTTTTTATTTTTTATTAAATGAACAGTCTGAGTAACTCTGTCTTATTTTCTCTCCCTGACTCTCTCTTGCACACTGGCTTGTGGTTTCCCCTGTTTTCTCATTTCTCCCCCTCCATCCTTGTCTCCACCCATCCCTCTTTTCCAATTTGTGGCTTCCTTTGTTACTCCCTATTTTTCTATCTTCAGGTCCCCAGACTTCTATGAGGAAGTGAAGCTGGCTCTTCCAGCGCGTCTGACAGAGAGACATCACTTGCTGTTCACCTTCTACCACATCAGCTGCCAGCAGAAACAGAACCAAAGCAGCAGCTGTGAGATGCTCATTGGATACTCTGTGAGATTTTGTCCTTCACTTACCCTATCATATTTTGAAATGAACACACAGAAAGTGCTAGCATGCTAATATTAGCATTGATATTCAAAACACTGCTGGGCCTGATTACATCCTGGACAGCCTGGATTACATAACTGGAGACTTTTCTTAAAACACAGAAGCAAAAAAACTATGTGTAAGCAAACCCATAGATAAAACAATAAATGCATATTACTTAATTAACTAATAATTAAATAATACGTTACTGAGTATAGTTTTTTGAACTTGTTAAAGTCACACATTTATTCTTAACTTTTCATCTAGTGGCTGCCCATGGTGAATATTGACCGACTGCAGACTGGTCAGTTCTGTCTGCCCATCGTCTTGGATCGACTACCTATCAACTATTCCCTGCACACGCCTGAGGTATACACATCTATTTTATATTTATATATTACATTTTAGACATGCATTATGCATTTCCATAACATGCTACTGTATGCAAAGAATAAAAAATAAAAAATCTTAGACGGCTATTGACATAGTAAAGGCTGAACACAGACATGGAAGATCTATATAACCCAGTTATCCTTCCTGTGTCTTTGTTGTGTAGAAACTTCCTCCTCAGAACCCCCCTGTCAAGTGGATGGAAAGTCACAAAGGACTTTTCAACCTTGAGGTCCAGGCTGTGTCATCTGTACACACACAGGTGAGAAACACTTGCAAGCCCGAAAACAAACACAATAATCGTCTTTTTTACCAAATATTTTTATTTTAGTCTGTTATACACATACATAGTCAAAACATCAATGTGTCTCTTTCATTGTTCCTTTGTTGCTTTTTATCTTTCTGCTTATCCCAGTACCACATTTTAACAAATCATCCCTATTTTTCTTTACCAGGACAACCACCTGGAGCGTTTCTTCACCCTCTGCCATGCCCTGGAGGGAGGAGCTACATTCCCGCTGCGGGTCAGGGAGGAGAAGATTCCAGAAAACAAGCTGGAGCATGAGCTGAAGCTTAGCATCATCTCCCTGTCTTCCTCTCGGTTAGAGCCTCTGGTCCTCTTCCTACATCTGGTGTTGGATAAACTCTTCACCCTCATCATGCAGCCCATGGTTATCGCTGGCCAGACCGGTGAGAAGTTACTGTTGCTGCAAAGCTGTGGCATGTCACACATTTTGGGAAATTTCAAGTTGTTACACATGCTGCTGTTTTTTTTTATTAGTCAAATGCTTATTTGAGAAGCAAGGATGTCAAACATCTCCTTGCTCCAGCTTCTCCAATGTGATGATTTGCTGTTTTTCTCTGTTTTGTATCACTGAACATTGGGTTTCTTACTGTTGGTTGGACCAAACAAGACATTTGAAGATTTCACCGTGGGCTCTGTAAACAAGACATTTTAATGACAAAATTATCAACAGATTAATCGATAATTAAAATATCAGTTATTCCATCCAGTGTTGGGTTGCAGGGGCAGCAGCTCCAGCAGGGGACCCCAAACTTCCTTTTCCAGAGCCACATTAACCAGCTCCGACTGGGGGAGCCCGAGGCGTTCCCAGGCCAGGTTGGAGATATAATCCCTCCACCTTGTCCTGGGTCTTCCCCGAGGCATCCTTCCAGCTGGACGTGCCTGGAACACCTCCCTAGGGAGCCCCCAGGAGGCATCCTTACCAGATGCCCAAACAACCTCAACTGGTTCCTTTCAACGCGAAGGAGCAGCTCTTGGCCTAGCTTTTGGCAGCTAATAGGAGTTATTTACAGCCCTAATTACACACCACTGTGGTACAAAAATTTGCAGATTGAAAATGTGAATGATGAAGAGCAAGAAAATTAACTGTTAAAAGTCTTCTTGTGTTAATGTTTTCTATTGCTTAGCTAGTAGAGTAATCAACTGATTATGTTAGCAATAATTGACTGTTGATTTTACACATCTTAATGTGATTCAGTTTATAAGACCAAGGAACGATAGTGTTTTATTTGTCATGATTATATTCTATCTCATGTGTAATTAATATAAAAGTTCTAACATTTTGGATTGCATGTTAATGTCTGTGTCCTACAGCCAACCTGGCTCAGATAGCCTTCGAATCAGTGGTGTCTATTGTCATCAGTCTTCATAACAGTCAGGAGCTGATCAGGGACCAGCAGGGTAGGAACAGCCTCTTGGCGACCTACCTTTACTGGGTGTTTCGTTTGCCTGATCCCCCTCGAGACATGCAGAATGCAGGTATTGACACAATATTTTATGAAGCATGAGTTTGCTTACTTTTCCTTCTGTTTGTCATTTTTTTTCATTGTATTTGCGTGGACTATTATATGAATTATGAATTGATCTTTTTTATGTGTTCATGGGTCCTGTCTCCAGATTCAGGTAATATACCATCTGCAGAGAGCCGTTACAGCACCATGGGTCGAGCTACAGCATCTGCTGTTGGCTCTATGCTTCTCCAATCCAGAATCCGCAGCAGTAGCAACCCTGACATCCCTGCTCCATCTACCTCTGCTGATGATGCTGAGGTCAAAAACATCCTCTCTGCCAAGGTACAGAGGGTTTCCCCCAAAACAAATCTCTCTGCAAGAGCAGTAACCCCACCTCCAAAATCTTCATTTGCCTTGAATTTTAAAAAAAACAGCGTCACATAAATAAGTCTCAGTTTATGAAGCTTCTAGCTCTGGAAGGAGACTGCTACATAATATCCATGTACACTTAGATGGAAATTGGTATTGAGCACGTTTTCCCAAATCTTTGCTATAATTCCATATTTCACCAGGCCAATGTGTGGTATATATTTATTTATATCAGACAGACAGACAGACAGTGTATGTACACAACTCAGCATGCATGCACATACACATTTGCTACCCAGTCATTTGCTAGTCATCCCCACAGTACATTAGGTATTCTAATAGGCCACTTGACGCCCACTCTAATGAATGCATCCATCACGTTCAATGTGATGGAACCTGTATGTTTCTGTCTCCAGGGCCACAACAACCCAGGCAGCCGCATGTCCACCATTGTGGATTTAAACAACTACCAGAATTCCACAGGAAGCACCAGGCCCTCCAACAGAAAGGTAAAAAGCTCCCCTTATTGTATGTGAGATATTACGCCACAGGTTCCTGATTAAAGTTTGGAGAACTTATAAGATAATAATTGATGTACTCTACAAATATCCAACCAAGACTCATTTATAATAACTTAGTAGTGATGCAAAGTGAGGTATCCCAATATGATAAACGGAACAGGTAATGGAGGCAAAGAATGCCATGACATGAAGCATCAGTCAGTTTAATCTTGGTGAGTTTATCCTCTAATGGAGCTATTAATAAAGCATAACATGTTTGCGGTGTAGTCTAATATAGCAGAGTTGCAGCAGAGAACTGGTCGTAAACGCAATACTAGAAGTTCATTAGTATATTTCTTCTAATTAAGTATTTTGTGGTTATAGAATAATATGATAATATATTGTATTTTAAGATGGATTTCACCTGTATCGCCTAAACAATTTCTGTTTGTATTTATATGTGGCCACACAACATTAACCTAGACAGAAATGAATGAAATTATGATTTCAGTAGCATACCTGGTTATGTTTCATTTATATTAGTAGAAGTAGTAGTAGTTGAAGAACATTAGAAAACTATTCTTGTCTTAGAGATTTCTTACTATTTAGATTATGCATGCATTTAAAACTACTCAGACTTTAGACTTCCTCCACTGCAGTTTAATACGAAGAGCTGTCCAACACCAGTTGCCTCTGGTTACCACAGGGTGGGAGTGTGACATTGCTGTGTGTTTTTCTGTTCAAAGCTCAGCCAGCATTCCTTTTTTTTAGAGAAGTATGTCTTCATACAATATGTGTTTTATAATTTAAAAACAAATACATCCAAGAACAACAATACACACAAAGAACTAAAAGAAAATGAAGAAACACTCAACAACTAAACCTCAGTAACAAAGACAGTCAAAAACAGTTACCCTTAAGACAGCACCTCTTGTAATTGAATCATATCTAATTTCCTCAAACACCGTTTCACTGCAATAGGCCTTTGGTGAATAAGATCCCATACCTGGCTACATTCCCCTTTGCCATTGTAAAATCTAGCTATTGAACACTGACACTATATAGTATTCAAAGGAAGCAGTGTCTGTTGTGTCATAAGTTTAGTCCATTCCGTGATTTGTGGCGTGTTCGCATTATCCCAGTTATGCAAAAGAGGTCTTGGCGTAGCCAGTATTGCAAAAAAAATTCATACTGTGTGTAAATTTTTCGTTTGACCTGCTGTAGCACAGGCATTTCTCCAGTGTGGGAATAACAAAGTCTATCTTCTCTTATATTATCATAAATTGATATTCAGGGTAATAATTGCAGATGCTCTAGTCAAAAAATATGCGTTATTCCTTTAGCTTCCAAAGGGAGACTGTTTTTCACCACAGTTTGTGTATTTTCTGTCTTGCAGCAGTTTCATGAGGAGTTGGCCCTGCAGATGGTCGTCAGCACCGGGGTCTGCAGAGAGAATGCATACAAATATGCCTGGTTCTTCTTTGAGCTGCTGGTCAGTGAGCTCTTTCTGTGAATTTACAGAACGTGATTCTTTGATTTATTTTTAGCTCTAAGAGAAAAAGTAAGGACTGCTTAAGGTGTTAATGATAAATGGTTTAAGTTATAAAAATGACTTGCACAAAACAATACATGACCTCACGGCCACACACCATAAAAGATAATTGATGGTTTTATTATGTGTTGAAGAAAAGGGCATTTTGATACCCCTGTAGTCTGTAATTTATCAAGCTGCTTCACAATTCATCGCTCTTTTAGAGTTTTGGAAGTGTATCATTACTCCCATTCACTCCCATCCCTTCACTTCATCTCACGTATTTATCTCTCTTCCTTCAATAACCTCACAAGAGGATGCTCACTAAAATGAATAAAAGGCTCCTTTTTAATTTGAATGAAAAATGAGGATGGACGGTGATGATAAATAATGAAACACTGCTGAGTTATTATCAGATCATCGTTTTTTGTCCGATCAGCTTTTCATCTGTCAGGTTACTTGACAAATTATTGATTCACATGCACATTCATCACTTTTGCTTTCAATTAACATGGATTTCAATGGCTTTCCCTCTAATTGTTTGCATCCGATGATTCACATTTGTTACGTCTGTGTGTGCTGATGTGCAATTGCGCAAACAGGTGAAAAGCATGGCTCAGCATGTGTCTCATCTCGACAAGCACAGCGTCCCTCGGAGGAACCGCTTCTCTGACAGATTTAAAGATGACATCACCACCATTGTCTCTGTGGTTACAGCTGAGATTGGGACCATCCTTGTCAAACAACAAAAGGTAGGAAATATGATGATGATGACGACGACAATAACCACAAATTTAAATGAAATTTAAATGACAAAACTCTTCACAGAGCTTGTGTACCTTCTGTTCTCCTGGGTTGGTTAGAGGCAGTTTCAGATTCAGATTACGTGTTTGTGTTCTCTGAACAACAGGGAGTTAAAAGTGCTAATTATATTTTCCTCTGTGCTATCGAAAGCGCAGCTTTCACAGTCAGATGCTTGGCAAGAGCCACTCAGTGCAGCTTACTGGTTGGTTTTTGTGGATTGTTTTTCTTTTTTTAGGAAGTAGAGCAAGCAGAGAAAGTCAACATCAGCTTGGCCTTCTTCCTCTACGACCTGCTGTCTCTCATGGACCGAGGATTTGTCTTTCAGCTGGTGAAAAACTACTGCAACCAGGTAGGTTAACACTAATTACAAACCAACAATGTGTCTTTAACCCTTGTGTTGTTGTTGTTTTTTTTACTTTTTCTTAAGTTTTTTGTTCCTTTTTTCAACACTTTTGACACTATGTAACAGTAACTTATTAACTTCAATTATTTTGGGGATTATACCTAATGTTGGAGTTAGAAAAGCAGAAATTAGGAATTATTTAGACTAAAATTAAAGGAATGTATGTTGATGGATAATCACAGACTGGATTATGTCTTTTATTCAGTACTTTCTCAAAACCACTTCAATTTGTTTTTCAAATGCTAAAAAATTGAATAAGACACCCTAAAATTAATGAAAGTAGAGATTTGTACTTGCCAAAGAGCGCTCTGTAGAATCAATCAGGTTATTTTGAGTAATTACAATTGGTTAGTTAAAAAGAACATTGATTTTAAAACGGGTCAATTTGACCTGAGGACAACATGAGGCTTAACTACATGAATTCAGCCAATGGGAACTATTTTATTTTTGATTCTGAAAGAAGATCAAACTTTTTTTAAGTATTGTTTTTAATGTATTGATTGCTTTTTGTTGTTGTTGCTCTGTTTCCATTGTAGATGTCAGCTAAGTGTGTGTCAATGCCAACACTGATCAGCATGCGTCTGGAGTTCCTACGAATCCTGTGCAGTCACGAGCACTACCTCAACCTGAGCCTGTTCTTCAGCAGCCCTGCCTCCGCTCCTGCCTCGCCATGTCCATCTATCTCATCACAGGTCCGCCCACTTGTCAGTCAAAACTTGCAGGCATTCAGGTGTTTCATCGTTGGCAGTAAATACAACAATCCGATAAAGTGACATTTGTGGCAAGTCAAGTTCATTTAAACAGCCCTATAGGAAACACTTTGTTTCTATCCTCACCCCCCTATATTTAGATAAGGAGTATCATCACAGCTGCAATAAGTGAGCAGTGTAATAGTTTGGTGTCACATGGTTTTACATTTACACATTTAAGAGAAAACGTCTAGGAAAATACAAATACAAAAAGAATTAGAGAATTAGATGGGATTCTGTTTAAAAAGAGCTGGTTGAAAAGTACCTTCGCATAATATTAATCTTACCCTTATTCTGTTGCTGTGCCTCTCATTGTGTCCGTCACTCCTTTGTTTCATCTCCACATTCAGAGTTCCAGTTCATGTAGTTTCCAGGAGCAGCAGAGGATCTTGGGGTTGTTTGAGCTTTCTCAGGATTTCAAACAGCAGCACTACCTCACCGGTCTGCTGCTTACAGAGCTCAGTGCCGCCCTAGACATGGAGTCAGAGGGGTATGCAATCATAGACGCATTTAAATCGTTATCTCCTTATTACCTTGTTATTACAAAGCTTTGATATGGACTCATTCCAATAAATGAAACAACAACCAACTATGCCAAGAGATGTGTTTAACCTCTGTAAGCACTTGTAACCTGTATACTTGTAATGTCATTGGTGGAATCAATACAGCTTTTTTGTGTGTTCACAGGGGAAAGGTCCAGAGAAAGGCCATCAATGCCATCTACAGCCTGCTGTGTTCCCATGATCTCGACCCTCGCTGTACTAAACCTGAGGTCAGAGCCAAGGTGGCTGCTCTCTACCTCTCTCTGGTGGGGATCATCATTGACTCCACCAACTACCTGGACTTTACTGGTACATACACACAAGCGCTCTGAGACATGGATTGCAGATATTTTCATTTCTTGCTTTGAAACATACAGTACACATAGACTCAAATTATTCATGATAGATTACCACACACAGACATGCATTTTGCAACACTAATAATAATTTAATAAGTAAATAAATAAATAAATAACAATTTACACTCTAACGTTATTAAACACAGGCCTGATATACACACCCTCAGGTCCTTTTACATGCTAATAGAGAGATGTCAGAGTAAGTGGGCTGTGACTGCCGGACAGGCGCCCTGAGTGGTTGCTCAGGGACACCTCTGCAGTGCCCAGGAGATGAACTGGCATCTCGCCAGCTACAAGTCCACACTCCGTACTTTGGTCTGTACTTGGACTTGAACCAGCGACCTGCCGATTTCCAACCCAAATCTTTACTACTGACACCCTAAAGACTACAAAATTGTGCGCATAGTTGTGCACAAACTCACCCGCCCTTAAGAGTTGGTGATACAGTCTACCTGCTGCCTCTTAGAGAAGCCTTTTGTATTTACACTATAGAAACAATGTAATTGTACCTTACTGAATAACTCAGTTTACCAGTTATTTCTCAATATTCAAATGTTAGACACTCTTGTGTGACTAATTTCATCTACCAGTGTCTAAAATATATCTCTTTTTTACGTATTGTGTGCTATGTAGTAGTTCATCAAGCATGTGTTAGTGCTTAATCCCTAAGTTCCTATTTCAACTGTAAAAAACAAAACAAAAAAACTCAGTAGTGTCAAAGGTTTTGCACAGAAGGGGCTGCAATTGAATCATTTAAGCTCCAGTCCTCTCTTCTAATCATATTTGACCCGTGTTTGTCTCCCTAGTTTCTGACACACGCGGCGGGAAAAACAAGACGGGCGTACCTGAGGATGACCTTGAAAATGTCCCACCCATCAATCAGTCTGTTGCCATGGCAATTGCAGGGAACCCCTTCAACACGCTGGGACGGAATGTTCTCGTTTCCATGGCATCCATGGTAAAATGTTGAAATAATTTCTTAATGTTGAGGAGAGAACTAATTGTGGTATGCTTTTTATTATTTTTCAAAAGTGCTGTTGTATTTGAGTATTCTGCCTCCCAACAGGTGAGCTGCACTAAGGTAGATTGATTAGCTGTCAAAGCCACACACACACTTCATCCATCCTGAAAAATCACACACACACACACACACACACACAAACACACACACACACACACACACACACTGCGGGAGATGGTTTATGGGAAGGCATTGCCATCATAAGTGAAAAGGGCCGTCCTCCCTGACAAACACATCCATCAAGTGTAGCTACAGCAACAACACAGCCACTAAAACTAAACGCTGCCATTCTCTCTCTCTCTTTCTCTGCTTCTATCCAAGAGATGAATCAGTCTCTTGTATGTTGTTACATGAAATACTGTTGTGGAAAAACTGATTTTCACACAAGTGAGCCCTCGGCTCTGGTATCCATAACTAATCTAAACATGACGCCTGTTCCACATTTTCAGGCAGTTTCCCTTCAAACAGTGTTCGCAACAGAAATGCTTTTTTTTTCACATGGAGCATGCTTTCAAATTAACAAGCGATGTTTCTAATCACAAGCTACACATATTTGACGTTGGTTCTGGTGAGCTTTGTTCAGTTCTGCTGTATAACAGAGACCTAGAAACCAGGTTCTAGGTGGGACACCTAGAGCGCTAGGAGGTTAATAGCTACATTTATCAAAGCTGCCACACAGTGAAGCAGCAGTAGCCCTCTATAGTAGCGATTCATCATCACACGAATGAAGGTAAATTAATCTGCAGTAGATTTAACGCCTATTAAGATGGTGGAAGAGAACCAGACTTCACTAAAGCCAGTGTGGAAAGAAGTTTCCAGCCATGTTTGTGGTTAAGAGAACCTTGTGAATGATATACTGTTAGTTTCTTTTATAAACTTATTATATTCACTAAATGATTCAACGGGTTGTGCAGGAGACCACCACTGACAGTGTTATGGATGTGTTTCTTAGTGAGGGTCGGCTACAGTATAATAGAAATATATGGATTTGTTTGTGCTGCAAGCATTTTGGATCAAAGCATTTCCCTGACTGACTGGTTATGCGATAATATACCTTACAGCTTTAGTGCATAACTTTTTGATGTTAATGAACATCCGTTACATTCAAGCCAATGCCAAATGAGTTGCTACAAAGCTAATTAAGACTCTCAGCTCCACACAACTCTGTCTGTATTTTTCATTATGGCTATATTTAGAAGATTGTGTTGTCCAGGGACATTCCTGCGCAGAAATTTGGCTGAAGATAATGACCTCTTCTGAAGAGTCCATCATGTGTTTTTAATCCTCCATGTCCACCTTGCATGCTAGCAACTCCGTGGGGGAGGGGTGGGGGCGCATGCACCAACTTGGAAGGCTGTGTCATGTGGACGCGCCAACAGTGTTGTTGTCATCTTTTAGAATTCCTCATGGGGGCGACATAAACTATGCACAATAGCTTTAAATACCATATTTTTACCATCATTTTTTCCTAACCTCCCATTGCATCACTTTCATTTCTAGGTAATTTCTCAATCTGGGTGCACATACAGCAGATACATGTGTGGACATTTATGTGTATGTTTCTGAGTAAGTGCAGGTGCTCTCTGTCTTCAGTGAGCGCTACATTATACTGTATCATACTATGTCTGTCTCTCTCCTCTCCTCTTCCTAGCAAGGTAAATCTGTAGCCACGCTGGCAGCAGACACCAGTCGCCACCTGTTGGTGTGTTTCCTGTGGGTGATGAAAAACGCGGATAGGAGCCTGATTCAACGCTGGACTGTAGAAATGCCTCCCTCGCTGCTCAACAAGCTGCTGGAGCTCCTCACTATCTGTGTGTCCTGCTTTGAGTATGGGGTCAGTGTGCTTGTCGCAGTCATTTAAATTAATGTTATGTTTATATAAATACAGATGGAAACTTTGCATCAGAGATGGCATATATTTATTTATCATACAGAACTTAAGGATAAGTGTCTACTACAACATATTCAAACTATATGCACTTTTTTATACCTCGTGAATATGTGTTGATAGGGAAAGCAGAGCGGTGACAAAGTGAGCACTCAGGCCCTACAGAAATCCCAGCAGGCCAAGCTGCAGTTGGAGGAAGCCCTGCTGAGAGGAATGGGAGCCCGCGGGGAGATGATGAAACGCGTTGGAGGTCATTTATCTTTTTGCACTATAAGGAATACCTGTTAGAATTGCTTTTCTGTCAAATTTAGATCTGCATTTTCTGCAATATGTCAAAGTTTTGAACTGGAACTACCTCCAAAACTAGAGGACACTCAGAGTTTCAGAATGTTAGTAACTGTAAGAACCAATTTCAAGTCACACAGTCTATGCTTAGGTTAGCATGTTAGTCAGGAGTTTTGAACACTTATGACTGTGATTATTTTTTCTAAGCAGCATTTCAAACATAGATATACCCCTGTGTATAAGGAGACCAAGTTAATGTTTGACTACTGTGAAAATAAAATACAGCTCTAATTGTTCATTTCTTTCTAATTGTTCATTTGTTTTTACACAACTCATCTAATTGTTTTACAGCAATACACATTTTGCCATAAAACAATGTTAATTCAGTGATTCCTATGATATAGTTTAGTATATAATCTGTATTCAAGTGAACATGCATGTTTGTTTTCTCACCAGCTGTTTTCTTGAAATGAGTCGCTGCTTTTAAATCCCTCACAGGAATGGATAGGACTATTGGTCAGAGAGAGAACCTGCGATGGAGGAAAGACCTCACTCAGTGGAGACAGACCAACGACAGACAGGATAAGTAGGTTATAACTTGCATGTCTTTGTCCAATTTTCAAAATTTCTCCTCTTGCTTTCTTGATTTCTCAGTGTCTGTCTGTTTCTCTCCCTGTCTTTCTTTTTGTGCTTTCCTTCCCTTTCTAAACATCTGTCTTACTCTCACCGTGTTCCACCAGGACTAAAGCAGAGTTGGACCAAGAGGCTCTGATCAGTGGAAACTTAGCCACCGAGACTAACCTTATAGTGCTCGACCTGCTGGAAACCATTGTACAGGTCAGAACACTCTAACTTGAACCCATGCAATATCTCAACACTGTACACTATCTGCAGAACATAAACACATGAAAAATGTAAAGGGAGTCCATTGGCAATTTGGCATTTGGTATTAGATTGTCCTATATTGTATGGTTTTCTCAATATTTTGCATTTTCAGAGGAATCCGAGAGTCAACAAGAGATTATCTTTCATCAGCTAGTCCCATTAAAAATCTGCATACATAATTGAAATACCAACAATGTTCCTGATTAGGTATTTGAGGTAACCCTGATCAGTTTTCTTGAAAACAGCTTGAAAACATTAAGACCAAGACCAAGTCCAAACCAGAGTGTGGTGAAACTTAGTGAATAACCATAAAGCAGGAAACAAACAAAAACTGTTTGAATGCAAAGTAAGTGTTTCAAATCAATGTGAATGATGTAACAACCGTAACCAATGAGTTCAGTACACATGAGGCACAGTCTTTCAGTCTTAGCTTGAAACATGTAAGACTGAAAATTGAACCTCTGTTGTGAAGTCCTCACTTGTGCTTCCCAGTGTAACCACAGGTGTTTGTCTCATATTATTTGGTGATTTTTTTTTTTTTTTTTTCATTTCTCCTGTCCAGGCAGTGCCATTGGCTGAATGTAAGGACAGCATGGTTGGTGGGGTGTTAAAGGTGTTACTTCACTCTCTCACCTGCAACCAGAGTACCACTTTCCTCTCTCACACCTTCAGCACACTCAGAGCTCTTGTTGTCAAGGTACTTTTATTAGAGCCTGTGTGTGTGTGTGTGTGTGTGTGTGTGTGTGTGTGTGTGTGTGTGTGTGTGTGTGTGTGTGTGTGTGTGTGTGTGTGTGTGTGTGTGTGTGTGTGTGTGTGTGTGTGTGTGTGTGTGTGTGTGTGTGTGTGTGTGTGTGTGTGTGTGTGTGTGTGTGTGTGTGTGTGTGTACTTGATTGAATTCAAAAGTAGGTGTGTGTCTGTTGGTGTGTTTACATGAACACTATCTGTGTCTAAGTTTAATCTTCTTGTTTGATTGTGGGGGTGGCAGACTGCTGGTACAAGCCAGAATTATTTATGTATATTTGCAAGCATGTGTCTGTACATACATGGTTCAGTTTCTCTGTATGTGTGTGCAGTTTGGGGACCTGTTGTTTGAGGAGGAAGCAGAGCAGTGTGCGGACCTGTGCCAGAAGGTGCTTCAGTACTGCAGCAGCCCTGTGGATGAGAACAGGAGCCAGGCCTGTGCCACCCTTTACCTCATCATGAGATACAGCTACAGCAATGCCAGTGTAAGGACACACACACACACACACACACACACCAGCACACAACAGATGATCCTGTGTATACTTACATCGGGTTGCACACACACACACACACATTGAAACAAACAAAGCAAATGTCAGTTGAGTGTTACCTTCCTGTCAGATAAAACCTTATTTAACATCTGAGCTTGCAGAAGAAATTGCATTTACGTCAGATCAAATCGAATTTAAGTGCACATGTGAGTTCAGAATTGCATATGATACATGTTCATAGAAGCAGGGAGTCACACACGTCTTAGCCTATCTTCTCCACTTTTCCTTTCCCACTAGGCTTTAATGTCTTTTCCGTGTCTATTTTGAGCGTGCCGCAGAAAGTTTCTGCTGAAGGATGTGTCTCTGAGTAGAGAGCAGAGAGATATGTCACTGTCTGCCTTGCCATGTTCCTACCCCTCTTTAACTAATCACAGCCAGACCTCTGTGAATATGTGTGTGTATGTGTGTGTGTTTCAGTACATTATATGTGTGAATGTGTAAGTATATGTGCTTTAAGGGCAGGGAGAGCGCGTGAAAGGGGAGAAAAGCAGGAAATCACGATAGAGATAGAGGAGTGTTTTTGCCAGAGGTGAATGAAGGGAAATAAAAAAGAGACATATCTGAAGGAAGTAAGGTATCTTCTTTCATTTTCTCTGCTAGTTCGATCACTGCTGTTGCAGTCAATATTTCCTGTGTTTACAAACTGTACACTTTAATGAAAGTCAGACGCTAGCCTGTGGAGCACACTTACACACATACACATACATACACACACACTCACACAAACAGTATCTACAGTTTAAAGAGAGTATTTCCCATCTGCTTATCACAGCCTATGTTTGTTTATATGATGTACACAGAGGAAGCTGTGATCTGAATTAGCGTAACAGCCGTATGACTCATTCATTCAGAACTTACCCTCCACGTCTTCCTTTGCTTATCTTTTCATCACTTCATCTTTCTGACTGTCTCAAACACTATTTTCCTCTGTCCATATTTGACTTTCTTTTTAGATTGTTGTAATAAATAGAGAAAATACCAGGTGCACACACACACACAGACACACACAGACACACACACACACACACACACACACACACACACACACACACACACACACACACACACACACAGAGTTAGAGGGGAGTGATGGGTGGTTAGGCTCTGGCTCCATGCTCAGTTGAACAGAATGGGGCCGTAGAGATGATCCATGGGTGATTATGTCTCTGCTAATGGGAGATCATTTCCCGCTTAGCTGGTCATGCTGGAGATAGATGGGACTTCCCACATACACAAGCTCACTCACTCTCACACACGCACAGTTCTCTCTGCAGAGGATGGAGGGGTGTTTGTCAGGCCTGTTATTTTGGACAGGTAGTGTGAAGGATGGAGAGACATGGAAACGGAGGAGGCAAGGGACAAACAAAAAGAGAACAGCAATACAGCTTAGCAATGTTAGTACAAAAAGCATTTTTCAATTGCATAATAATCTTTTTTTGTTTGCTGTCAAATGGTGATAATTAAAAATGAACATGGCAAAAGCAAAGTGTTTCCAAAGACACCATATTGCATGATTTGGAAAAGATTTTGAAAACTTCCAGGGGAAGTATGCAGATGTGTTTTTTAAACTTTTTTGTATACACACACTGACATAAAGGCGTTGACACTCATCACAGTTTTTATTCCATATATGATACAAGCTTTTGATTCGATTTAATGATGATTTTAGCAAGAGTCATCACAGGTATGTTCTGCTACCCTACCGATATGTCCTAAAAAAGAGTTAATTATTTAGAATGATAAGTCTTGCACTCATTTACTAATATTAGGATAAGACAACAACTGATAGAATGAGTAGTAGTATTAGTAGTAGTAGTAGTAGTAGCAGCAGAAGGAAAAGCAGTAGTAGTATCTGTGTCTGTTATGCTTGTTGCCTACAGCAGTGTTATATCGGGCCATACAAATAAAAAGTATTATTATCATAAAGTATATTGTAGGCCATTTCTAAGATTATCATGGAATCTGAAGCACATATGGTACTTTGGAACTGACCAACAAACATCATAGCCTGTCTCTGATAAAAATATATGCCCTTGGCATTATTGGAAATTTTATGGTTATAAGCAATTTAGAGGGAACATGTAATCACCCAGAAGAAGGAATGTTAGTATTCTTGCAAGCTGCAAATGTCTGTCATGTGCTAGTGTCTTGTCTAGCCATTGAATATATATATTTAAAAAAAAAAAATCTGTCTATAGCTTTCAGGGAAGACATCAAAAGAAATTTTAATTTGGGAGTCTACGGAAATCCATATTCAAATACAATTCAGCCGTGCTTGGCTTCAGATTCACATAAAAAAAATGTACACTTTTGTCTTATCGTAGGATAAACACTGCAAAAGATTTAACACTCACTGTGGTCCCTGCTGTATTTGTCAGAACTTCTCAAGAGTGAAGATGCAGGTCACCATGTCTCTGGCCTCGCTGGTGGGCAAGTCCTCAGACTTCCAGGAGGAATACTTACGATGCTCACTGCGCACCATACTGGCCTACGCAGAGGAGGACACTGAGATGCAGAACACTCAGCTGCCCTCACAGGTATAACATACTACTATCACATTGCTGATATTTTTGATCGGATTGTTGCCTCATGCCTGCCTCTTGTGTTTGTTTGTATTTTCAGGTGGATGAGCTTCTTAGAAACCTTAACAGTATTTTATCAGACACAGTGAAGATGAGGGAGTTCCAGGAAGATCCTGAGATGCTCATGGACCTTATGTACAGGTGAGAACCCCCATCATCGTCATCATCATCATCATCTGTGAAAGTCTCTCTGTCTCTCTCTGTTTTCAGTGTCATACTCTCTCCTCTCTTCTCTCTCATCACCCTGTGGCTTCCCTCTATGTTGTACTGCTGGTTCATATTTCTTTGTGGTCTGGGCTGTTTTGTCTCTATTTGTTGCCCTCACTATGGTAACCATGTGGTAGCAGTTTAGTCTGATCTGGCTTTGTGTATATGCAAATGCGAACAGTGTGTGTACAAGTGTGTGTGTGTGTGTGTTTGTTAGAGAGAGCAGGAAGGGGAAACAGTTGGACAAAGAGGGCATACATGTGCTGTGTGTTGATTTAGGCACTTTACCTCAACATGCTCTAATGTCACCTACATGTGTCATTTATCATGCACCTTTCCGTTTGGGTTTTGGTCCCAGTCTTCTGGTGAGTGATGGTCACTTACCTAGACTCACCCCAACGTTCACCTCCAAGCTCCTGAACACACAGGTCATTGATGACATTTGGTCTCCAGATGCTTGAATTCATTTGTATAGTATAGTAACTCACCTGCTTTATAAATAAATTCATTCAGAGTGTTTTACATGTATACCCATGCTGTTAGGCTACTTATTATTCATGCATTCCATGAACAGGAACACATTTTCCATATTTTTTGATGCCCATAAAAACACTAAACAACCCAAATTCTTATACCCAAATACACATTTTGTTTTTGGATGTTCACTCCTTATATATTGACATATATTTATTCTAGGGTTGAACAATTAATCGTTTTTTAAATCGAAATCGCAATTAGGTAATTGTGAAGACCACGATTAATTGAATGTGTAATATTTTGTTGAATGTTTGGTATAACATTTTTTATTCCTCTTTTTACTATTATTATATAATAGAAGATAAATGTTGGAACAATGTTAAATATCACAGGTGTCAGTGTTCCATGCTTATTAAAAGAAAAACACTTATTGCTTGCAACTCATATCATCCATGTTCTCATCCTTGCATAGGCATATTGAGCCGTTTTGCTGGTGTTTCATGTTTTAATGTTCTTTGAAATGTTTTGTCTGTTACACAATGAATAAGAAAATTCTTGTTATTTGTTTAAAGCTTAAATTAAGTTTTAGCTGAATTTTTCTTTTTCTTTACTCACCTACTTCCGTTTGCAGTAAAGAGTATTGCTGACCTAATTTTTTGTCTTGTCAATACACAGTGTGTTTGCTCATGATTATGAATGTGCATTTATGTTTTATTCACGTAACACATACATTTAGCTTTTGTTGTAGTTGAGACCATTGTCTTTTTCTCTCTGCTTTTACCAAAATACATAGACATAAATGTAGTCATCAATACATCATCACTGCAGGACTTGCAAAGAGACACATTTATTTCAATTTTATTTTTGGATGGTTATTGTGCAGTTTGACTGTGTTCTAAGTCTCTCATGGATGTTGTACAGTATGTTTCTACACTGCCTTCTTGGCCAAGTCTGCCTTCAAAAAATGGATGTTAATTTCAATGAGACCTTTACCTGGTTAAATAAAGAGAAGAATAGAAGAAAAAAACAGCAACCATACCCTCTTTCTCCTCCCCGCCTCAGGATAGCAAAGGGCTACCAGACGTCTCCCGACCTCCGTCTGACTTGGCTGCAGAACATGGCAGAGAAGCACAACAACAGGAAGTGTTACACCGAGTCGGCTATGTGCCTGGTCCACGCTGCTGCCCTGGTGGCCGAGTATCTCAGCATGCTGGAAGATCACAAGTACCTGCCTGTTGGCAGCGTCACCTTCCAGGTACAGAGCACAGATCATATACACCAAATTAACAAGGAGGAAATAATCATAAAAACATGCCTGCACTGAAAAAGGGAACAGTTACAGGCACACAAAAGAAGCATACAGAATCTGTTTGTTGTGACTGTTGATTGTTTGGCTGAACAGATGCAAAACCCCCCCCACCCCCGCATAACAACTCATATCACGCATCTCCCCAGAGATCTTCCAAGTTTGGCTGTGTGTCCAGAGGGGGGAGCTATACACTCATAACGTCAACATATAAATATGGTCCCCAGGTAGCACTGCTTACCACAGCGTCTTTGAAGTTGAAGGAGTGGGGGGGTGGGGGAACTGTTCCCCTGAACTGAAAACAAACAGTTATAGCAGTAACTGTGATGATGTTGTTGTCGACGAGCTGTGCCACACACTTGATCTCTGTGGCGTTTTTGGTACAGGACACACTAACCCGCAGAAGTTGGCAAGTCATTGATTGTATGGTCATCAAATTAGTTCAATTTCCCATTGTAGGACACCTCCTTTTAAAGTCAGCCCTGTGATTGATTATTTGATGAAGAGGGCTAATTGATTGATTGGATGACTGTTTTTCTCCCAAGAACATCTCCCCCAATGTCCTGGAGGAGTCGGCGGTGTCAGATGACATCCTGTCCCCGGACGAGGACGGAGTGTGTTCAGGACGCTACTTCACAGAGAGCGGCCTGGTGGGATTGCTCGAGCAGGCCGCTGAGCTTTTCAGCAATGTAAGACAATATATGCTATCTATGTTTAGTGTTCAGCTGTGTGCCAAATTCATACTACATACTAATTCTTGCTGTGGATATATTTCCTATTCTATATATATTTTAGATAAGGCCTTAGTGTGGACTAAGTGTTGCACAGAACAAGATTGTTTAATCCAGTAATTATCCATTTAATACTTACAAGTAACCAGAGTTATAGGATGTAGTATGGAATTGGGATACAGTTAATGTCAAAATTGATTCGTTAATAACTATTAGGGTAGTCATGCCATATGTTACACTGCTAAGCCAACCTGGGCTCGTAGGACAAAGGAACACAGCTAACTAGCTAAGGCTAACCTAGCTTGTAACATTATTGGTATTGGTCTCCTCTCCCTGTGTGGTGAATTCAACATGAAAATGAGACCTGTGCTTGCCTGGATGAGTATACTTTCCTACCTAAGAGGGGCCGTGCTGTGTTAAACGGACTCACCCGGCCGCTGTTTCAGTTTGCGTGTCGAAGGATGACGGCTGGCTTTGGTGACCACAGCGTTGGGACTCTGCAAGCCCGCTCTCTGTGTTCAGGTTTTAAAAGGTGTATTTACGAACAGTCTTTCCAACAGGGTCTTTCTTTCAACAGCTCTAGTGTGCCTTGCCGTTTGAAGCTTCCAGCTTGTCTTTTCTTCCTGAATAAATCACTCATGAACACACCTGCAATGGCTGGGTTTAATTAGATCAACAACACCACACCCCCTCATATGACGTGACAGTCTGACCCTTATCAAATCTAACCACATGAACTTCCTGAAAGACCTCTACCCATAAAACATGTGTTTTCATATTATTTGTGTTTAATGCAAATATTTCCTCTTTAAATACTGTATGTGGTCATACTAACCAGCAGTGATGGCTGTCTCAACAGGGGGGTCTCTACGAGGCAGTAAATGAGGTCTACAAGATCATCATACCAGTCCTAGAGGCTCACAGAGATTTCAGGAAACTGGCATTCACTCATGAAAAACTACAGAGAGCCTTTGATAACATCATTCAGAAGGTAATAACTATATGACACTGTTGGGGCTGCTTTATTTATTTAAAAAAAGGTTAAAGTAGAAATTAGAGAAATAGTAAGATACCATAATAGATTATGTAGAAATATAATTTACAGATTGGAAAAGCATTTTCTTATTCAGTGTTTCATAAAGACATACTGTATAATCTATTGTTCTTTTAGAATGAGTTTGGATAACTAACATCCTTGAAAAGTACAATTAACATTATTGTTGTGCTCAACAATAAAAAAAAATTCCAGATGGTTTTACACTAAACTCTTTAAAGTGCTCTTTACAATAAAGTAAAATTATTAGTAAAATTATTATGTCAATAGCCTATAAAAGGCTATTGACATAATGAGAAAGAAAATGTTACTAATATAATTCCACTTATAGAGTGAATAAATCCTTCTCTTTGTTGCCCTCCAGGGTCATAAGAGGATGTTTGGAACCTATTTCCGGGTGGGTTTTTATGGGGCCAAGTTCGGAGACCTGGATGAACGGGAATTCATTTACAAGGAGCCAGCGATCACACATCTGCCTGAGATATCACACAGGCTGGAGGTGTGTGTGTGTGTGTGTGTGTGTCTGTGTGAAAGAGAGAGGGACGAACAGTGATTTTCTGATTTTTTTTCTGTTTTTAGTTTTTTGGAAAAGCTGAAAAAATTGGGCCATCATACCTTAAAGGAGAAATAAAGTTATGAAGTATACAGAAATTTCAGCCTCACCTTAGTTGAATAAGTCAATGAATTAAGTTATTTAATGCTTTTGAGTAATATTTTATTCTTAAATGAAAAGCTTTACATGGCAGTATAATAGAATAGAAAATACTTTATTGTTTACTTTTTGTGTGTGTGCAAAAAGGTCGGAAATTTGATATATTTACCTTAAAGCCACAACAGGCTATATAATGAACAATACTGTATGCTAACTACACAATTTCACCCACTCCTAGAACTTCTACATTCAGTGTTTTGGAGACGCATTGGTGATGATCAAGGACTCTACACCAGTGGACAGAAAACAACTCAACCCCAGCAAGGTAGGGGCCTGTAGTGTCACACCACTGATTGCCCCTACATGTTACAACACTATTAATGATCCCTCTGGTAAAATTTAGCAAACTTTGCATTACCAAATATTATAACACCTGTAATACAAAAAAAAACTTGACTGCGTGCAAGGGCTATTTTCATTTTTATCTTGCTTTGTGGCATACATTGAAAAACTGTTGGTAAACAGTAAACTACCACACCTCTCCAGGCATACATCCAGATCACTTATGTGGAGCCCTTCTTCGATGACTATGAGATGAAAGATCGGCTGACAAACTTTGAGAAGAACTTCAACCTGAGACGCTTCATGTACACCACGCCCTTCACTAAGAGCGGGCGGCCGCGGGGGGAACTCCACGAGCAATACAAGAGGAAGACCATCCTCACCACCATGCATGCCTTCCCCTACGTCAAGACTCGCATCAACGTCATCCAGAAAGAGGAGGTAAGTGTAAAATACATGGTGTAGAACATCTATTGTTTTTCGAGTTATTTTGGTGATTGCAGCAATGAATTACACAATATTACCTCTCTCTTGTTTCTAGTTTGACCTGACTCCTATTGAGGTGGCCATAGAGGACATGCAGAAGAAGACTAGAGAGCTAGCAGTTGCGACACATAGAGAACAGCCTGATGCTAAAATGTTGCAGATGCTGCTACAAGGCGCTGTGGGAGCCACTGTTAACCAGGTACGAGCATTGCAAATGTTTTGTGAAGGCACTGCTTCTATTTTACACTACCGTCTGTCTGCTCCTATTTCAGCTGAAGTGATCGCTTACTTCATGCTTAACCAAATGATGGCGGTTCTCCCAAAATGAGTGCTCTTTGTATCATACATAGCCCTTTTGTCCCCTGAGTGTTCCTTCTTAATGTGCAGGGGAAAATAAACCAGAATAATTTACCTCTATTTATCTTATCACATTGACATTTTCCCTTGTAGCCACAGAGTGCAGGTGGGAGACATGACAGTGATCATCAAAGCCTTCACCCCATCCACAACCCTAATCCTTCCTTTGCTTTTCCCCTGATTTAGTTAAAACGTCAATTCAAGGCCCTTCTTTCCTTTCATGTCCCTGTTTGCACGGCATGCTGAACCGGAGGTCTCTTTGATCTGATAGCTTCCAGGTCCTGCCAGCCTGGTGAATGTTGGAGTAATGATGAAGCTAGCTACAGCGTCTCCACCCTCTCCCCCAATGCTTTATCTTCCAGCGTCTAATCTGACAGGTCCCTCGCTTCGACCTGATGGTTGTATACATAACGCTAATGTTCAGCAGCTCCGTAAACATATAACTCTTGACTGTAATCAGCACAGGAGGCTGGGTTTCTGTGTGTGGGTCCGCAGCTCGGACCGAGAACCGAGGCCCAGGCCCAATGCGTTTATGATGCTAATCAGAGCTGTTTAACAATGCCTGTCGTGATACAGGCACCGTGCGAGTGTGGTGTGGTTTTATGATGAATATAAGTAAGGATAACAAGATCTCATACCGGGTAAATGGGAGCCAAATGGTGGGTGTATGCAGGGTTAGCAGTGACATTAGCCATGCAGGAGGCTAATCATGGCTCCTTCTCTGATGTGATCTCTTCCTCATGTTCTAGTTCAGCATCAAGAGCATGCATTAGGCATTCAGTTAGGGAGTCATTTCTCCCGTCTGAATGAGAGGCATTGTCATCCCTCCTTTGTTCATACGCTCTCAAACGCTTCCTCTATTTCCTTCCTCCACTTTCTTTTTGCTTTCTCTTTCTTTGTCTTTCTAACTCTGTGTCTTTGTTTTTGTCCCTCTCCCCCTTTTCCGTCCTCCGTTATTAGGGCCCATTGGAGGTAGCCCAGGTCTTCCTGAATGAGATCCCAGCGGACCCGAAGCTTTTCCGCCACCACAATAAACTGCGCTTGTGTTTCAAAGAGTTTATAATGAGGTAAGATACAATCTAAGAAACGCCACCTAGTGACTACACACTGCACTAGAGTCATGCAAAAGGGAGGAAAAACTATAGAAATCTATGGCGACCAACTATTTAATTTCTGCTTACCCTTAGTAACTCAATAGATAGAGGTATGGAACTATTCTTCAAAGCGATTCAGTTTCTTTGAAAAAGACATGATTTGAATGAGTGAAACACTTCTCCAGGATGCTCTATGTATACATCATTGCCGGTGTCAGTGAAGGAAGATAAAGAGAATTGTAGACAACTGTGACTGATGGAGACTGATATCCTGCTGTTTAGGCAGAGTGTCATTCAAGATGCAGAGATGGAAGTGATAATCGGCTCTAAAGTGCACACCAGATGATAGTTAGGGAAACCAAACACATACAATAAGAGGGGTGTGGAATAATATAACCACTTGTGACAGGGGGTATTTTTTTCATTTCCCATATGACAGTGGAAAATATTTTTCCTCATAATATCACAGACCGCATTTTCTTCTTGAAAGGTTTATTGTTCCCAAGAGTTTCATTACATTTTGAATATTCAGAACATAATTTAAAACCACTCTAACCCACAGCAATGTGTCTGAGGATATGATGATTTTGCGCAGGCGTGTGTGCCGAATGTGTTCGGATGTGTGTGCTTTCATCTCGTGGGCATTTGCAGTTTGCTTCCAAAAGATGGTTTTCATTTTCTAACCCTCATGTCAAATTCCAGCTGCCTTGATTGCTACAAGCAGGTTGGCAAATATTTACTTTCATTCCGTAAAGGTTTATTTTCTATCCTAAATCCAGGCAAGCTGGCGCTGGACCCTTTGTATGCCAATGTTCCATTGGTGTTCTAAAAAAATCTTTTTTTCTAAGTTGGTCATCTTTTACCCCACAGAATTAAATATCTCTTCCATACAGTATGTCTCCCTAGGACATCAGGTCTCACACTCAAACATTTTACCTGCTGTGCAACTCAATAATGCTTTTAAACTGCTTAATCATAAATGTTAACAGATGCACTGGAATGTTCAGGGTAGGTCCACTAGCCGCAGCAACATCACAATAGTAAGAATATCTTTTAATATAGATGAAATTTATGCAACATTTTTGCAAATGTTATGTTCTATTCAATCAACTGTGTTCTCCTTTTATGAATGATACTATATACACCTCTAATCACATGTGAAATAAAAAACCAAATACTTTATTTTCCTGACTTTTAATTATGATTAACCTGGGATCATTAATTTTGACAACTACATTTTGTTTAACTATGACACAGTTTTATATTGTCATGATGCAATTCCACCTAAAATGGATCACCCAGCCCTAGTTCAGAGGCAGATCAGCTTTAAAGCAGATATTAAGAAATTATGTTTGTATGAAACATAATTTAATTTGTAACATAATTTGTAATTTGGAAAAGACTGAGTTGTTTGGTGTCCAATTCAGGTAAAAAAAGGAACTCATTCAAGTGATAAATTAAGATAAAATTCTACAGTACAAAAAAAAACAGTATGCAACATCCCTTTAAGAAAAACTTTATTATAGTCAAAAGGAAAATCCTCTACTGTACTTCTCTCTCTAAAAATGAAAGTTAATACATTTGCTTGCCAAATGGGTTTCAAAGCTAATATCCCTTCTCATTTCTAGAAATCCTGGAGATCAGGGCCTGTAGAGATGAACGTTGGAGGGGTTGTTTCTTTGATTGACTGTTGCCCAGCCTGTCATAAACTGTGGTTTGTGACAGCTGGCCGACAGCTGTCATAAACCCCCCCTCCAAATTTGGATTACAGCTGAAGATGACCATTGTTTTTCTCAGTGAAGTCAGCTCAGAAAACATGAGTGATGTCGCAAATACAGTTAAACAATACTAGTCAAAATGAAGATTTGATATATTTATGTTAAATATTGAAGATACATAAAGATAATTCCTTTTTTTTTAAATTCAAACCAAGCAGTCAGATAGATGAATAGCTACATATAAGTAGATGTTTTTAATGTTTGGAAAATCCTTGATTCTTCCAAACCGTCCTTAATGATCATTACCCTGCGTATTAACACAACAGTGTTGTTTCTTTAAAAGCGAGAGATGAACTCAGACATGTGTTTGCCATAAACCCGGTCTCTTATTTCCTGCGGACTCCTCTATATGTTGGTGATTATACATGTCATGATAGAGGACTGTGGAGAGACCCCATTCCTGCCCTCTTCTCTTAGTTGTGCTCAGATGAATCTTGCTGTGCTCCCCTTTACCATGAGACATAAGGAAGAATAGGTAGATTTTTATTTGTTGGTCATTTGTAATTTGGAGATTTACCTCTGCTGCCCTTTTTAACTGTGTTTTGAAACAGCCTTGTGGGGTCATTTACAGCTTAGCTCACATTCTAGCTGAGGTACTTAGAAAGATCTAATGTAGGAGTTCCTTCCAGTCAAGTACATTGTTAACTCCCATTTAGAGCTCTGGCATGCAAAGAAGTCCAATTTATGTCAAGTAGTTACAGGATGTCGTTCGCATGAAACAGTGCAGTATATTTCTGAAGGCTTGAGGAAAGAGGGGGTTTCAGCAAAATTGGTTTGTAGAGAATCATTTTTGAAGCTGCTTTTAAGTTTGAGTTATTGCAGTAAAAAGTTCAAGGAGTACATTCAACTCTTTCCCCCCCCCCCCCCCATCCCATGCAAAGTGATTCAAGAAAAATAAATTAGAAAACGATGATTGATTCTATCCTACTCTGCTCTCTGTCCTGTAGGTGTGGTGAGGCAGTTGAGAAGAATAAGCATTTGATCACATTGGACCAGAAAGAGTACCAGCAGGAGCTGAAGAAGAACCACAACCGCCTGAGAGAGAGCCTGAGGCCGATGCTGGAGAGGAAGATCCCTGAGCTCTACAAACCCATCATCAGGCCTCGACTGGAGAACAGGTAAACAGACCCTCCAAGTCAAACAGCCAATACTGTTTTGACAAGAGACAGTGATGGGGGGGGGGAAAAGCATACATCATTGATCCTTTCATCACGATTGCTGAACCCGAAGAAAAGTGAGAACAAATGGAATTGAGCAGTTATCCATTCACACTGTCCGTGTCACCTCTACAAATATTGATAGCTGAACCCGAGCCACAGTACACAGACTGTGATGAGTGTTGAACCAAATGCCACGGCAACATCGCACCCATGTGTTAGTAAAGACTGATTGCTTTCTAAGGGCTTTTATGATTGAATATAGTAATCTTGATACATCTTGAAGCAGTGCATTTCCATCTCTGAGGGATGAGCATGTACTTCAAAGGGATACTTCTTCCTCAAATTTACATTTTTCCATTGATTACTCGGCCTCTGAAATGTGAAGAGAGCTTTCAAAATCAGAGGCGTATTATTGATAGAATGAAACTTGGATGAGGACTGATATCAACTCCAGGGGAAAAAATATGAAAAGGTTTAAAAAATAAATGATTATTATACCCAATGTTTGAGTCTGAAAAGCAGAAATTAGGAATTATTTAGACTAAAATTAAAGGAAAGTATGTTTATGGATAATCACAGACTGGAATATTTATTTTTCAAATTCTATAAAATTGAATAAGACACCCCAAAATTAATGAAAGTAGAGATTTGTACTTACCAAAGAGCGGTGGAATCAATCATGTTCTTTTGGGTAATTACATTTGGGTAGTTAAAAGAACATTGATATAGGAAAACGGGTCAGTTTGACCCGAGGACAACATGAGGGTTAAAAGTTAAAGGGATGCAAACAGTACATCAACGCATATTGCTATATACAAAGATACATCTGCAATAACCTAGTATTGGCCAATATAAGAGCTTGTTAATTTATCGGCCTAGTTCTAATAAAAAAGAGTTATCCAAGTTGCAAGGACCTCAATATCTACACTAAATCCTCTCATGAATGACCTTGTAAAATACCTGGACACCTGCGTAGCTAATGGCTGAGCTAAGTCTGCCGTTTTCAATATGGCATTGCAGGCTGAAGAATGAGTAATTGATACAAAAAATCTTATTTTTGTGCCTTGCTCATGGAAACATATAACTTAACCATTCCTCCTCATCCTCATAAGATCATAACATCTTGTGTTTCTGCCTTTTACCAATTTTCCCTCATCCACTTTTCACAGGGATTCCTTCAAACGTCTAAGTTTCCGCAGAGCTCAGGAGGAAAACTCCTGAGATGCCACGGCACGCCGAGTGCGAGAAGAAGGGGAGGCTGTCACACAACCGAGAGAGGGAAAAAGAGAGAAGATGAGATGAAACAGGAGAAACAACAAGGAAAGGAACTGATGATGATACCTTTGCACTCCTCTGCACTGGAGCAGTACATTGTGTCCACAATGGAGGACTTACAGTTTCCCAACAGTCCAGTAATGTTTATTAATGGCTGCTGTACATCCACTTTTATGATGTCAAGGTTGTTTGTTACAGGAGGGTGAGAGGTGAGTTAGCCCATAAAAGTATGGAGGTGGGAATCTCAAGCAAAGTGTAGCTTATTGAGCATTTCACTGTAAAATCTTCAGATGCTTCGGCTCTGTTGATTCCTCTTTTTTTAATATAGATAACTGCAAGTCCTAATAATGCTGCAAACATTTCCTCTGGGTTGGGATAAGAGGCAGACTAGAGTTCCTCATCAAAGGTCCTTGCTGGCCCAGGGCCTGTACTTGTGCCAATTATGCTCGTGTCCTGTGTGTATGTGTATATAAATGTGTGAATGGATGTGTGTTTATTTAGATAATGTTTGGAGTTGAATATGTTGGTGCCATAGTGAAGTCACTTTGGACTAAGTGATGATAAATGATTCTGTTATGTGCTAAAAGGCCTCTGAAATTCCACTCCAGGCGTCTATGATGTGCCAGTTAAAGCAGCAAGAGTACAGATGGATTTGTGCGCTGGAAAAACAGACACAATTTCCTTTGTTTAAGTCCATTCTTTGTCTTGTTACTGTTGGGCATACAGCACCTGGCTATGGAGCTAATGGAAGTGTTAACTTATTGAGAGTTATCTGATGTAATAACACAGGAGGCAGATAGACTTATCTGAGGCTCTAAATTACACACGGCTAATCTCTAAATCCACATTTTTTATATACTATAGGTCTTATATCAGACAGCTACAAAGCTGTTTACAAAGATATAAAAACTATTTTGCATTTTATTTTATGAAAGGAATTTTTAGATAAATAAGATAAATAATAGCAATAATGATATTAATTGGAAATATTATCCAGTAGGGAGGATTCAGTGATACAGGGAGTGTACTGTAACAATATCAGTGTATGTTCCAGTAGTTTCAGTACCTGTTAGTAAATAGTCAATGTCCTACGATGCACACAGTGCCAAATTTAATTCCTACCTTATTTACTAAGGACTTGAAATACTTAACTAGAAAGGCAACATTTCTAAAAATCACTTCACACAGCTGTGTGTTGCAATGTAGAATATATTTTTACTCCATATGTCATTCAATCACTGGAGACAGCATTTGTCCATTTTATTAAATGTGGAATTTGTAGGCCTTCTTGTCATGCATACAATGATGTTGAAGCACCTGAATAAAATTTAATATATACACATTTGTCATTACTGCGTTTATGACTATTTTTGAAACTTTTGCTTTCAAGAAATTGCCTTAAAAATATGTACTATTAATATTGTTACAGAGCTAACAAGATTACCAGCAATTAAACTGATTCAAGTCATCAATCCGCCATCAGTATGGTTGGTATTCATTAATTGTATTCACATGTTAGGCTTACAGTTTTCTGAAATGGTAAGGTATTGTAATTTTTAAAGTTTTTTTTATCTAACTACAGTCCTATCCATTTTAGTGGGTATTTTTTCAATAGACTACTGTTTAAAAAGTTTATTTGACTTCTTATTGATAAGTAAAATATCTACTAAAGGTTTTTTTCACATACAGTAACTCTTGTATAAACTGAGTATCTATACTCCGTAGCTTTAGACATCACAAAGGCGGGAATAACTTGGGGAAACTACAAGCGGCTGCTGTCCCGTAAATATGACGTCATCGCCGCTCGACTTCAACCTGACGAACACAGGTTTGTAGACTTCATTCACAACAAGTAAAGCACGTCGGGTACTTGTGAATTCCAGACAGTGGTATGCTGACAGTTGGTTTTTGACATTTTGTAAAAGAAAATACCGTTAGCTTTTAGCTAGTGATTAATGGCAGCACTGCAGCTGTCGGAAGTGTCCCGGAATACAGTGTGAGCCTATGTGTTTTGGACGTTGAGTTTTGAATAATACAGTGCTCGCTCGTGAACTTCCTCGTGTCATACTGTCAGTTAGCTTCACGCCACCGTTACGTTTAAAACTCAAACGTTAAAACAACACGTCTTTGTAACTCACTGCACCGTCTGGTCCTCTCATGTACGACTTCAATATGTGTAAGCTGTGTATAGACACCGGTAATATTATATAATAATATACATATATACAGTCTATGGTATAGTTACGTGTTTTAAGGTCAATTAATAAGGTAAATTACAAAAAGCTCTGTAACCGTATAGCCTGTAATTATTCCTCGTGTAGTCTTCCCGCCTACCTGCAAATTTCTGTTTCTGTGAGTCAAAATTTCAAATGAAAAACCTTTTATCAACGTTTTGGTGGTCTTTTTCGAAACTTTTGTGTCTTTAACCCCGATGTTTTTGTCACTTTTTTAACGTGTATCGACTTTTTCTGAGCCTTTAAAAAAAAAAAAAAATGTTTCCCCCAAAATTGTTAAAGCTTTTTCTTTTCTTTTTATATTTGTCACTTTTTTTCTTTTTCTTTTTTTTTTTTAACATTTTTGTCTCTTTCTTCAGCATTTTTTTCACATTTTAGTCACTTTTTTGAAATTTTTCTTTATTTTTAACATTTGTCACACACAAGTCTTTTATCAATTATTCTTGTCTCCAAATCCTATAAAATTGTCAAAAAACACCCAACTTCAGTAAAAGTAGAGAATTAATTATATATTTAAGTTGTGAGGGTGGTTAGGAACCATCCACGTTACTTTTTTGGACAATTTGTTTGAAAGAAACCCAAAATTCCTGATATAGAAACTTTTTGAAAAGGGGTCAAATTTGACCCAAAGGCAATTAACCCTTTAATTAACCCTTGTGTTGTCTTCCCGTTGACCATTTGGTTTTCTTGGTCAAACTTTTGTTAGAACCATAGACTGTCAATTTTATATATATATCTATATATATATATACACTCACCGGCCACTTTATTAGGTACACCTGTCCAACTGCTCGTTAACACTTAATTTCTAAGCAGCCAATCACATGGCGGCAACTCAGTGCATTTAGGCATGTAGACATGGTCAAGAGAATCTCCTGCAGTTCAAACCGAGCATCAGTATGGGGAAGAAAGGTGATTTGAGTGACTTTGAACGTGGCATGATTGTTGGTGCCAGAAGGGCTGGTCTGAGTATTTCAGAAACTGCTAATCTACTGGGATTTTCACGCACAACCATCTCTAGGGTTTACAGAGAATGGTCCGAAAAAGAAAAAACATCCAGTGAGCGGCAGTTCTGTGGGCGGAAATGCCTTGTTGATGCGGTTGATGCTCTGATTGAGAGGTCAGAGGAGAATGGCCAGACTGGTTCGAGCTGATAGAAGGGCAACAGTGACTCAAATAACCACCCGTTACAA
>NC_048411.1:4568912-4594690 GCF_013103735.1 Etheostoma cragini | reverse complement strand
TCTGAAGGCAAAAGGGGGTCCAACCCGTTACTAGCATGGGGTACCTAATAAAGTGGCCGGTGAGTGTATATATACAGTCTATGGTTGAAACGTTTTGTCACCTGATGTTTTTTTCAAAGTCCATTTGACTTTTTTTTCTTTCTTTTTTTAACCCTCCTGTTTTCCTCAGGCAACAAATACAGAAAAAAACCTCAACAAAAAAAACATTTTTTTTTAACACTGAAAAAGTGTCAAAAAACATCAAATACATCGGAAAAAGCAACAAAAACATTGTTAAATTGACAAAAACATACTTATATACAAAAAACTGACTAAATAATTTCAATGAAATAGACAAAAATGTCAAAGTGTAGAAAAAAAACAACACAAAATGGTAAAATTACATCCAGAAAAACACAAAGTTGCAGGTCAACTTTAACACAAGGGTTAAATGTCATAACATTAAATAAAACACCCATATTCAGTAAGAGTAGGGAACTGATCATACTTGTGGAGACGTTTTTTTATTTTTTTTTTACATTTTGGTTGAAAGAAACCCAATTTTCTGATGTAGAAGTGTTTTGAAAATGGGTCAAATTTGACCCAAGGACAACAGGAGTGTTAAAAAAGAAAAAGATCAAGGCTAACCTTGATGATGGGAACAGCAACGTTACGTTGTAACTGGTCTGACTTTAATATGCATAAAAGGCAAGCTCTTATCTGTTTTACCTGCGAGGACACTGTATGCACTTATGTCAGTTTAACCTTTTTCAAAGTAAGTTAATAATCTATCTATGTAATATGTATCTTTGTCCCACTAAGCTCATAATTACAGGTTTTAAAATGTCTGGAGCCACTGTTTTGTTATTCCATAGTAACAGTATGCAGAAATACAGTAAACATAATCACTACTCTACAAGTGAGTATTAGGAGCATAGTTAAAAACAGAGCAGCCATATAAGTCTGATGTTTTCAGCCAGAATCTTTTTATTACTTTCTATAAGAGATGTTATGGCCTTTCTGCTTTTTCCTGTAGCTGATTGTAGATATTGTCCTTTTTTTTCGTTAGCTCAAAATCCTGTGTACTCCTTCACTCAAAATGTCCAAGGAGTTCCTCCTGTCTTTAATATTGGCTGGCTGCTTCAGACCTTTAGCCGTTCCTGGTGCTGGACTAAGGTGTTTTGCTATTACTGCTTCATTAAATCAGATCCAAATGGGCTCAAGAAACTGTTTTCCTGTATGGGAACATTTGTGGAATGTGTGAACAGATGGAGTTAGGCATTTAAGTTTGAGCTTAGCATACAGACGCTAACAAATGTGGCTTCATTACTGTGCACTGGCAGCCCACAGGAAGCTATAGAATAGAAACTAATAGTTTGGTCTGAAACTTACTTAAATATAGTCCCTCAATGTTTGAAATAAAGTTATATATTTGGTCTTGCCTCTTAGATCTTCTGCTCAACATTGAAGCCATTTGTGTAACATAAGATGGAGCCAGACAAGGACCTAAACCCCGACATGGATGACCTTCCACTCCGAGCCAATACTAACCACATACTTGTCAGACATTATGTGCTGGACCTGACTGTTCATTTTGACAGGGAGGTCATCAGTGGTAGTGTTGTTCTGTTCCTGGAGCCTTGTGCTGGATTAGGGACTAAGGCTGACAATGACATTGGATCCGGAGCTGGGACTACAAAGGCCGGAGGGTGTCGGGATGTGGATACAGTGGAGGATGGTACAAAAGGACTTGGGGAGACTACGACAAGGATGGAGAAGATGTCCGGTGCTATTGAAAGGGATGCGGCTGAATTTCAGGCTTTGTCTGCCGTGGGGTCGCAGACTGCCGCTAAATCCCAAAATATTCAATCTTCACATTCGTGGGAAACCACAAGTGACCGTGATTTCACCTTAGTGCTGGACTGCTGTGACCTGGATGTGTCAAAGGTGGAAGAGGTGGACGTTACTTCTGTGTCATCCATGGTTGCATCTGAGAGCATCTCAGATGTCAGTTCAGTGAACCCAAACGCTGCCTTTATTCAGAACCTGATCTCGGTGCCCTCTAGTCGATGGAGGCAGAAGCACCAGCTGTTTTTGCTGTGTAGCCGTGCCCATGGGGCTCAGGGTGGCGGCTCACTGCATTTTCAGAGAGACCGATGGAGTCTGCAGGTGAGGAAGAAGGGGGTCACGACCCCTCAGGAGTTCCCTCGTGCTCTCAGGATCTGCTATGAGACGAGGCCGACAGGAGGCTCTGTGAGGTGGACCAAAGACCAGGACAACAGGTTTGTCTCAGGATAATAATAATGAATTCATCACACATTTACAATGTTTTCATTCTGCTGTTAGTATACAAACAGGCCTGAAATACACACACATGCACTAATGGGGAGATGTCAGAGTGGGGGGACTCAAGTTGTTGATCGACAGAGACAGAGTGAACTGTCTACCAGTCCACCAACATATTTTGGTCCCTATGGGGACTTGAACCTGCAACCCGCCGGTTCCCAACCCAACTTCCAACTGACTGAGCTACTGCCACCTGGGATGAAAACCTATGCCATTCCATAAACAATGATTTTAGTAGTTTAATTAGACTTTTTCTTAAATATTTTAACACTGGGAACTGCTCTGATTTTTGCTACTCGAGTTACGATATAATATTCTGAGCTTGCTATGTTAGAATAGAAGAATACAGATGCATTAATGCACGCCTCTGGCTATTCTGTTCTGTTCTGTGTGTAGATGCTTTACGTGTACGTGTGTGTTTCTGTTTCTTTGAGCATTGAAATGAGCATTGTTTGCAGTTTACCATTGTTTACCCTTCCAGGGTGTGTGTTTACACTGCCGGTTCTCCCATCAACAACCGAGCTCTCTTCCCCTGCCAGGAGCCGCCTGTTGCCATGTCAACATGGCATGCAACAGTACGGGCCCCCAGTGAGTGTGTGGTTTTGATGAGTGGGGAGGAGCAGGCTGAACCTATTGAGGACGGGGACACACGTGAGTTGTTATTTCACAAACCTTTTGTGACAGCCAGTAGAAGTCGATTTTTATTTATATAGCCCCAAATCACAAATTGGCCTCAAAGGGCTTTCATTTTGTACAACCTACAACAGCTTTTATTTAAATAATATTTCCACCTTATTTATTTTGTAAAATAAATAAGGTGGAAATATGGGTTTTGGAAATTGTGTGCCTTTTTTAAAGGTTGGCATGAGGGATAGAGATTGGTTGGGAGGAAATGAAATGAAAACAACTTAAGAATAGTAACCTGAATAGTAAAGTGAAACAAAAGGTCAATTTAGTCCACATGTTTAATTTCATTTATCTCACCATGATATCTGCCTGTTATTCTTTCCCTTTGACATTTTCATCCTTTCCCTCTTCTTCTCCCTGTACTTTCTGCAGCCTCCTTAATCTGGACTTACTACGTCACTATGCCCATGCCTGCCTCCACCTTCACCTTGGCAGTGGGCCACTGGCACCAAGTCCCAGCAGAAATCCCCCCAGCATTGGAAAGAGGGGTGAGGGACGGGGCGCATTGTAGCAAGATCACCAAACTTGAGGCTGGGCCTGGGGAATGGACCGAGGCTGACCTTAGGTCTGGACTTGTACGCTCCATTAGTGAAGTAGTAAAGGGCTCTCCACTCAAGACTGGCAGGTATTTTATTATTTTTCCTATGTTCTTTTCTTCTTGTAAGACCTCCTCCTTCCAGACTGTTATTAACCCAAGTCTGGCCTTTCAACGTTCCATGGTGAAACTTTCCTTTTGCCGTACCAAAAATGGTGCAGGTGAAGTTAGTGTAGCATACAGGATGCAGGACTCAGTCATCTTGGGTTCACAAGTACATTACACCTTCTATCATAGTACATTGGGTAAAGCGCAAAGAGGAAATGATCTTTGGACACCAAAAGAAGGAAAGCTCACATCAGATTTGTAGAGGTTCAGGATATAGAGTGCAGCCTGCTTGCTGTGGGCAGGGCAGGGTTGATCTGGGGTCTCCCCCTCCACCGGCCAGCAGGTTGGCAGGTCTGCCTGTGGTTTCCAGTAATCCTCCTCCTCCCGTCATGGTTTTCCTCCAGCAGCAGCCCATCTGTAGCCTGCTACAGGCTCCAGGAATATCCCTCTACAAGAAGGCCTTTATATTTAGTGAATGGCTGGAAGGAAAGTTGGATGGCGCTCAAAACCTTTGGAATGGTTCTGATGCTGAGGGTAGAGTTAGTGCTGGATATTAGCATTAGAGTGAATGAGATTGCATGTCAGCACCTAGATATTTTTTGGGATTGCTTTGGTTTGCCTTTGTGACGTATATATTCCATGTTTCCACTGTTTTCATTTCCATGCATAGCACAGAGAGACAGGACACATTGTGCCGTATTTAGTTCACTTACGCAACCACTGTATATATTTTCAATTACTTCAATAAATTGATTAAATTGTTGTTAATAACCTTGGATTATTATACCTTTCTCCCCGGGTTTAATCTGCTACAGAGACCAGACCACCGGCTTAGACTCTGCATTCTGTTACTCTTCCCTTGAGGATGAGGGGCTCTCTGTAACTGATTGTTCAGGCGTGGTGGATGACGGCATCTGTTGTTCCCATGGCGACTACCCTTGCCGATTTACTGAGCAGTCGGCTAGGTCCCAGCGGGTGATTCCACACCGTGTGTTTGGCCCCGTCTCCTTGCTGCAGAAGACCCAGGTGGAGTTTTGACTAAGAACCACTGAGACATGAGCTAAATATAGCTTATACGATTAGATTAGACCGTTAGCATCAGTTAATGTTTGTGTCATTATGCCAGCGGTTTTCAACTGCCTTCTCTTGACAGAATAGTAAAAGTATGAGACTGTATTCCCATGAGGACTGCGTAAAACACCCCTCATCTTCTAAATGGGAATTTCTAACTCATATAGCCCCTATAAGTATTAAGTCAAGGCTTTTGCCCATCTGTCAGTTTTGAGCAGATGATGAGTCACGAAACATTCAAAACAAACAGTGCAATTGCCTCTAAGTTTATACTTCTTATGCAGCACATAGATAATACTTTATTCATCCTACAGTGGGGAAGTTCCATTATTACAGCAGCAGCAACTTCCTACAGTAAAAAGCAAAACAACAACAACAGGCAAACAACAGACAATGAGCAAAAGCTACTGAATGAATACCTGGCATTACATATATATTGTTGTATATATAAATATAGAACCATCATACCATATGCACCACATACTGTACATACTGTACATACAAATCTGCTTCAGGCAAAACCTGTGATAGTTTAGTTGTCCGTTGTTTTGAGAAACGTGTTGCCTTCCTTTTGCAGGGAGTCCTCAAGCTGTTGCCTCGATGTTTGGCTGCAGCCCACACCCTTCTGGGTGTTCACCCCTTTCCTCGCCTTGATGTTCTCATCGTGCCAGCAGGATTCTCCAGTCTAGGCATGGCCAGGTAACAACACCCAGGTCTTTGGTAGAAGGTGTGAATTGGGCAAAATGCTAGAAAGAGCAAAGGATAAGGAAGTTAGGAAGACAGAGAAAACAAGTTGAACTGGCTCCTATGTTTAAAATTAGTGTGAAGTAGTTAACTTTAAGAGGGATTTTGTGTATTAGGTGGATTACAATTCTGCTATGGTTATTTAAACCTTAACCAACTGAATATTTGACCACCTGGGGTCTAGCAGAAAGAACTTTTGAGCACATTTCTGACCAATTATAATCTTTTAAGTTAATATGGTAAACAGTTGCCTTGTTACACGTCCACAAGATACAGAGCTACATGAGCATTAATTTTCTGACAAATTTACTGTAAGTCCAACATTCATTTTCTTGCTGGCTCAGTTTTGGTCTCCACCATCCCCAGAGGGAAATATCTGGCTCACAACTACAAAATAAGGCTGGGCAGTATAGAGAAAATCAAATATCACGATATTCTCGACCAAATACCTCAATGTCAATATTGGGACGATATTGTATGGTTGACTATTGTTGCTTTAACAAACTGTTATTTACAAAATGGATTTTTGATAAATATTCTACAGAAACGATTTAATGATTTACTGGGTAAAGGTAAATAATTAAATAGTCTGGTAAGTTTAGAAAATTACATAACTTTATTGTAATGTAGCCTGGAAATCCAGGTAAAGACAACACTTACCATATTACGTTATTACAATATATCCAAAATCTAAGACGATATCTCTTCTCATGTCGCGATATCGATACGATATATATAGATATTTCACAACCCTACTGCAAAATGCTCCCATATGTTCAGCCGCTAGTAGCTAAATTAGTCTGTTTGCTGATTGCTGCTTGGGAGTTTGGGTGCAGTGGGCTCTTTGAGCTTTTGTTTTTCAACTTTATCCTTCTGGTTTCTTGGTTTTTCAAGTAAAATGTTTCTGGGTTGCATGATTAATGACATACTTCACATTTCCAGACCCTCTCAATCTGTCTCAATCTTCTTCATGGAGATCTTCCACATTGGAATTATTTGTTGAAAAAAGAGTCCAACTTCCTCTAAACTCGGTTCAATCACTTTTCATCCCTCCTTTTTCCCCTTCATAACCACTTTCAACACTGGCTTCAATGATGTTTAAGCTACTAGCACGTCTGTGGTGTTAATAAAAGGATATGTTTTAGTTGTGAGTTTGAGCCTAAATGCTGCCATTTAGTCCATTCTATTATCTTTTCAGCAGGAAAAGTAACATTATTAGCTTATTTTATTTTACACACTCAAGGTCCAGATATAAAGTACACACAACACATTACAAGAGGGGTACAAACCAAACATAAATACATATAGTCAAACTGACTCCCAAAAATATCACAAAAGAGACACACACACATACAAACCTACAAACATCAAACATCTTTCTTCTTCTACGATTTCCCTCAACTCTCTCAACCTGCTTCCACCTTATTACATTTTTGATGTTGACACTGTCAGTCAAGTTTACACTACATTTCTCCATCCCTTCCTCTAAACATAACATGGTTCTTCCCTTCCTTCCTTCATTAATTTATTTTTTCCTACCTTTAGAGAAGCCCTAACCCCAACCCTCTGGACAAGGGAGGTGGCTAACTTCTTCTTTGGGTGCAACTTCATTGACTCAGCGAGCCAGTCAATAGTCTGCTGTGTTACATCATTTTTTTAAGAAGAGATTTCAGGTGGTCTGCAGGCTCTCTTCTCCACACTAGACCTATGTGTATTTATGTATGTATGTTTGTGTGCAGCTTTACTGGAGGTCTGGGTTTTCATCTCCTGTCTTTCTCTCTCTTTCCCTCATACTATCCCTAAATCTTCAAGACCCATGTATTTGCAGTTCTCCTCTGTCCTCTCCACTTCTCTGTACGGTCGATTACTCTCCATTTCGACCTCTAGCATTCTACAATAGTAATAGTTTCCCTTGAAATCAAGTTTTATAATCTCTCTGCAATATGGTACTTTCAGCTGGCATATGGTATGCCTGGATATATGACTGCCAGCAAGACAGTAGCCATGTGAATTAAGTTAAAATTGGAAATCAAAGCAAAATAAAGACAATCAGTGACTGGACTTTTTTAAATTGTGTTGATAAAGAACACTGATCAGGGTGGTCAGGGAACATCCCGGTGTCTGCGGTCTGCAAGCACAGTCTCTCTTTCTCTCAGTCTGCTTTTTCCACTCCCTTGTCGGCCTCCCTGGGGACAAGTGCCCCAGACAGGATATGAGCTCATACCTGAATATGTATTCAGTGTGAATTTCTGACGTTGTAGCCAAGAGTGGTCTCAATCAGAGATATTTGAAGGACAGGGTGACAGAACGGACAATCTCTGGACCCAGTTCTCAACTTTGCTTACTCATTTGGACTACTTCACCCACAGTACAGAGTGCTCTTTGATCTACGGAAAATCTTTCCCCTCATCTTGTGAATATTTGTCTCTCTGCTGTATTTATTTTGAACGAACATCAAGTGCTAACACAGAGGCTGTTCTCCTGTGGCTGTTGCCTGACGGATGTTTTCTTTTCCTTATGAGGATAGCTCCCAGGCACTTATCCCTCTCGGCCTGGCTGCTTAGACCCCAGTTAGCTGCAGATGACAGAGAAGAGATTAAGGGCCTTCATTAAGCTTCAGACAGCACCTGCACCGACTCCCTATAAAACTCTGCATGGGTCTCAACCCAGTGTCAACTCACTGCATCCTCCCCTCAGTGCGGGTGGTTCGGTCCTGCATGCCTCCCCACTTAACCACAGGGTTGTGCCATAGGGAAGCAGAGAGGTCAACCAAAATGGAAGCAAAGATTGAGATGACGATGAGAGAGAGATGAAGAGGGTAAAGGCAAGGTTCACGACAGGCCTGCGGACCCCCAGGATGTGGGAGAGGATGTGTGGATTATTCCCAGCAACAAAAGCCATTAGCCCCTGGAAGAACTTCAGAGACTGGCGCTATTTAATCTAGAGATTGGGAGGTATGTGGGCCCCAGTGCTTGGGACCAAGCCAAGCACAATTTATGTGCAGTGCCCCAGTGGAAACAGCAGGAGTGGAGGGGCTGTAGGACAGGGAGCTTTGGCAAGTAGGCACAAAGCTGTTGTAGTCTGATACAAAGAAGGGAGGGTTCACAGTGGCATGACGTTTTTATTCTGAGATAGGGGAGGGCAGGAAACCGAAGATTTAGGAGTCAAGTAAGGGCAGGCCTGCATTCAAGGGCTGTGCCGCTTACAATGCACCCACACGGCTTTCTGATTCACCAACACACACGCATATGCAACTTCCAGAGGATGAAGTCATGTCAGCTGTACATGGGATTTCCCATAACCAATTTTAGTTTAAAAAAACAATGAGAGCGTGAATCTTATATATATTTCTAAAATATTGATTGTCTTCTACTTTGTCTCCAAGAGTTCTTTAGCAGTCCAAGTTATCATCAGATGCATATGAGCTTGCAACACTTACTGTATATACCAAAGAATATCTTCTCTTTCTTTTTGTCTGTACACTTTCATGTTGTCCTTTTGTGTTTTTCTTCTGTTCCTATGACAAGAAAGGCTAAGGGAGTGGAATGTAAGTGCACTGCTGTGTGTCCTCTGCCCACTCCCTTAGTAAAACATTTAAGACATAATAAACGGATAAGAGAGCAGAAGACAAATACAGTAGGGTTAAACATTGATAGGGGAGTATGGATTAGGGATGAAGAGGTGTCTGAGCGGAAACAAAACACAGTATGAGAGAGTTGCCGCCAGTGAGCACAGTTGGGGAATCCCTCAAAGTTACTTCTGTTTTCAGTCTGCATAAAAAAACTCATTGTCCTGAGTGATGGAAAGACATGGGAATGTTGTAAACCAAAGCGCTTTAATATAATGAATCTGCACCGATCTGTCACTTTTAGACCTCCCGCTGTTTTCGGACATTAATAATTAGTGTGTTTGTGTGTTTATACCATATGTGCATTTGAACATTAGTGTTTGTATTTGTATTTGCTTTAGCTCCTAGGCTTTTTTTAATTTGGATGTGTAATCTCCTCATCCCATCTCAACCACGTCATTTGGTTCAGACTGGGAGTGACAGGAAGGGCACAGCATTTCCTCTTTGCATTTTGAAGCTGAGGTCTGTGTGTCCCAGAGGTCTGGCTGGACTTGTAAGAATAATCAGAGATCACTGTGTTTGCAGCGTGCACAAATGAAGACATGACTGACGTCCCCGAGAGAGCCGTGGTTTCCCTGCATTTTGTAGAGAACTGACAAAAGAGTTGAAACAGGCGTTTTACTTGTGCGGGTAATCTGGGCTTTGTTTTGCTTCACTGTAGACAGACAGATTCCTGTGCTTGTTTGTATGAATGCTTGCATTGTTCAAATAAGGGCGTAAGGATGTGTATTTAGAGGGATGGCATGACGTTAGAGGAATGCCAAACAGATCATTTGTCATTGCCTGTTGTCTGTTGTTTTTCTCTGGTGGGGAAATTAACACAATTTAACATATTTTAGACGGGTTATCCTTATGTTTGAGCTGTAATAGAGCCGGATTAATGCGTAATCCTTACTTGTCGCTGATTTATTTTTTTGTGATAAGGGAAAGAAGGGCCGCCCAGCACCCTTTGATGGCGGCCTCGGATAAACCCACACTCATACCTGCTTGAAAATATGTCTCTCAACACGTCTCATCGCACTTTTATTACCATCTTCCTTCATTATTGCTGTTGTTTTTTAGATTAGAATAACACAAACACATTGAACTTTCTTTCAGACTTCTTTCAGACACGTTTTATTGCCAAAAGACTTTCCTCCTTCTATACACAGAAGATTCCCTTGCATTACATTTTTCATTCTCCTGTTTTGTTTTGTTTTGTTTTATTTCTTTTATGCAACCCTCCCCTCGGGGTTGGCTGCCTGAAGAAATGGGGAGAAAAAGGATCAAGTAGTTAAACTGCTTGTTCCTTTTTCCGCACAGTCAAACTAGGCTGCCATATAACTGTCACAGGCACTAGGTAAAAGTTATGACTGGTGTATACCTCTTGACCTCTCTAAGTGGCACTGGAGGATTTTCAGCCTGACTTCAGTTGACTGCATTGTTTGTTTATGGGCGAGCAGGAAGTTACATTGGCCATTGGTCCCTGTTGGGAGCTGGAGTGCTGAGGGGGGGGGGGGGGGGGTTAGTACCCTGCAGGATAATCCCCCATTGCCCTGGAGCTCTTTAGTGTACCACCTGAGTTCCTTTTCAACTTTAATAGTACCAGACCAGTTTTTGCATGTTATAACATAGAAATCACATGTTCTTCACATTACTGCCGGACATTTCCCAAATCATACTACAAGTTTTTTGAGACATTGGGTTTTTATAAATCTCCATATGGTAGAAATTGTTGTGACATTACATTATTCCCCCATAGTAATGCAGCTGCTAGGGTATTTATTTCAAACATGCTTCCAAACGGCATCTTTTTTAATGCAAAAAACAACCAAATTCACATTAAAGTCTTTGCAACCTACATGTAAGCTAATTGTTAGTCTTAAAAAAAGATGAAAAAAGTGAGAGAAAAAAATGAATTTGATGGCAGCAGACTCAACTCTTAACCACTGCATTAATATCTTAATTTGCAATGAGACACTAGCCTTAATAGATAGATAGATAGATAGATATTTATTGATCCCAAAAAATGGTAAATTACAGTGTTACAGCAGCACACAAAATATACATACAATATACATGAAATAATAATAATAATAACAAAATATAAGAATAAAATACAAGAATATAAGAACAATTATTTAAATATATACAAGATGGGAAAAACAAAATGTGCATCTGTTTAAGTAAGTATGTTTAATGGTTTAGAATGTCTAAGTTTCTACAAGCTATTGACTGGACACTGATTGTTCCTTGGAATTGAGAAAATAAATATAAAAACTTGCATACTTTTCAAAGTTGTCAGTAATAATGGAATAAATAATGCACAACCAACAGCATTTAAAAGACAATGCTGATTTAGGAAAGATCATTCATTTGGAGGAAAGGCATTGTGGGTTGCTACCATCTTAAATAGCAAGTCAATTAAATATAACAGCAGAGCACAAAATGCAAATTCAAAAGATTAAATGTTAATCTTAACCTGCCCCCGGTTTATAACATTAGTCTCACTCTTCTGCCTCATTAGCCTTGATTTCCCATCACTTACTGAATTGCACCTCCTGCCTCCTTATTGACCTATTTCGTCCTCTTTTTCTCTGTTCCTCCTTACTCCATTTCACCCCAGTCCCCTCTTCCATCCGATCTCTCAGTGGATTTCTTGCCTTTCTGCTCTCCTCTCCAGTTTGATCTGTGCAGTAACCCTAGAAGTGTGCGACACAGACCTGCTCTTTCAGGAGGCAGTTCAGGGCGGGGTGGGCGGGATGTGGGGGGTCGAACTTTTTGGCACAGGAGATAGCTGTTAATCAAAAAGTCAAGGATGAGGTGTTTCTTTCTTCCTACATTGAGTGGATCTCCCTGTCTTCTGTATTCACACAAAAGAGCCTGGCAAGTTGTAAAGGCATCTCTGCATGCCTGCACCTGGACAGAAGGAGAGGGAGTGTCCCTTGCACACTTTTAAAGTGATTGCAACTAGTTAAGATTTTTAGGTTAGCTAGCTTATTTTCTTTTTTCTCTACAGTTCCCTTTGTTTCTCTGCTCGCCTTCAGCTGATTACATACAAGACAGCTTCAAAACCTTGCTTTGGCCTTCTCTATACATCTCTTCTTGCTTCCTCGTCTCTTTTTCTTGGTCAGACCTTTCTCTGTGCTCGTAATGAAGATAGCAGGGTCCAGTTTAGTGAGTGTTTTGTTATTACAGGAACATTCCTTTCTAGTAATCTTGGGCCTCTCAACTTCCTTTCTCTATCTGCAGTATAGGTTTACCTGCTCTCCTATAGTACCTTCTCACAACTAAAGGAGCCATCTTTAACTTTTCCACAGCTTGACAGGACAGAGTTATTCTGCACCTTGAGTGTTTCTCCTCAGGAATAATCCGAAAACATTTTATATATGCTAGTTTTTGATTTTCATATTTATATCTAGATCTATGTGCTGCATTGCTCAGAATTACACCCATTGTCGCATGTGCTGTTTTTTCCCAGGTGCCATATGCACAGTATATGCTTATACTGTCATCGGTTGTTGGTGAGTGTTGCTTTGAACTGCCCTCAGATGGGAACCTGCTGGCAACAGCTGGCATATAGTACTACATTTAACAGTAACATAGACACACTATGCCATAACTCTGGATTAGAGGCTGTGGCAAGACAGGCTTGTCACTGCACACCCATTCTACTAACTAATGAATGAGTCCACAGGACCCATTCCCTGGAGTGATGGATGGGTCTATTGTATGGCGTAGGGGACGCTGCTGCTGCTGCTGCTGCTTTTGGTGTGCAACCTGGGGCGTGTGTGTGATAGTGGAACCTAGAGGCTGGGGGTAATTTCATTTGTCTGTGCAAAGCCAGACGGCTTAATGTCTGTGGGACCTCTGCGCTGAACCGGCCAAAATGAGATATTTGAAACAAAGTGCTGTGAAATGCTCGGTGGTAATGCTTCCGATGTCTGGGTTTGCTTTTAGCCTTGGGGAGAGAACTGTGCTCCATGCTAGTCTACCATTCACTTTTGCAATGGGCTGTTTTTAACCAAACTAGCTGCATGGCTCTATGGATGGCAGTGTTTGTCTGTCATTTTGTATGTTGGGTGGTCAGTCCACCAATACAGACATTAATGGACGTTCAGTTTCTTTTTTGATCCCCTAAAAGTTTCTATAGTGCCACCAGCAGATCAAAGTTTTTTATTTATCCTACTAAACATTTCAAAATCTGCTACTTTGGCACAACTAGACACTTAATCCTAATGATGTCAGTGTCACCATGATGTTTAAATTTGTGTAATTTTCATGCTCTTTGTTATCTTAAGAAAAATAAAGAATATTACTGTCTTATCTTTGAAGCATTCCACTTTACAGTCACATTGTGTGGCCTGCATTCCTCTTCGTGTTAATACCTGTTGATTGTTCTCGTGCCTTGTACAATTTTTTTTTCCCCCAGTAATTATCTCTTGTGGTATTGTTTAAGTATGTCGTTGCAATAGTACTTACATTAAACTCCTTCAACCCATGCTGTAATCATCAGCTGCACGTTTTTGTCTGACAGGCAGGCAGCCCAGCCAGGTGGCAGCCTGAAACCTCCGTGTTGGAGACAGCTCTGCTCACTGGCTAATTTAACTTCGATCTTGCCTTCATCCATCTTTCCATTCTGTCAAACACTTCTTATATAGCCTCGCAGTACTGAGTGGTCTCGCTTTCTGTCTCCTCACTGTCTCATTCGCTCATGTTACATAAGAGAGAAAAAAATTAGTCTATTTATTACCCTACAGGCAAGAAAATGGCTCAAATTATAATCCTGTAAAATAGATTGTTCCTGTCTTTTTCATTGAGGCGGTAGTGGAAGCCAGAAGAGGGTTTTGAGTGCTGTGTGATGAGTGACGGAGTTTGCATGCAAATAGCTACACTGATACAGGATTGTGGGTTATGTCATATAAATGTCATGTCGTCACCTCCCTTAGGCTGATCGACAGGGGCTTGTTGTAGCCAGATGAACTCATACTGCACTGCATTAGCACTCATTGAAACATTGTGGATGTATTGTTGTATTAAGATAGTATAGGACTGTGAAACATTTGATATAGGACTTTCATTGTGATATTTTGTGTCTTTGGGTTAGTACAAATAAAGATTCCTACATCTTCCTCCTGGAGGAGTCAGTGTTTACTGTGGTACCATCAACAGGGATTTCTTGTTGTTCTGTCTTCAATATGTCAGCGATATGGCCAGATTCAACCACAGCAAGAGAGAGCATCGTTAGAGAAAAATAAGTCTCCATAGTGTTTTAAATATATCCTCCATCCTTCTACACACACACACACACACACACACACACACACACACAAACAAAGATTCCTCTGGGGTGACATACGTTTTTGGACTCTATACTAAACACAGAGCAAACAGCACTGTGGATTGTTTTACTGTTAAGAGATCAGATGGATCAGGCATATCACTTTCCAGCTAATAGGGATTCAAAATAGATTTGCTGAAAGTGTGTGTGTGTGTGTGTGTGTGTGTGTGTGTTCGGGAGGGGGGGGGGATGCATGTCTGTGCCTATGATGCTCTGCTGTGTTGTATATAGTTGCTCTGTTTTGATTGCACCTTGTACAATTATTGAATCTTCATAAACTATATGTCTGAGTGTCTACAAAGTTATTCTTGACCTCGTCAGGCTATGAACCACATGGATTCTGTCCATGTGATGCAAACTTGACCTGCTTAGAGCCAGCTACCTATGTATGTACAAATATAGTATTTGACAACAACTATAAATACAGTCTGACCTTTAAACCTGTCACTTTCGTGTCTTATGGGTTGATACTACAAAGACTCATTTTATCCACACACGAGCAACAGAGTTGCCTGCTTGTTGCAGATGACCTCTGATATTGTTTCTACTATTTATTTCCAGGCTCTGATGTGATGTAGTGTGTGTGGGTGGGGCGGCTCTCCGGGGGCCCCGGCATGGCCCCCGTTCATGTGACCAGGCCCTACATGGAGTGGCATTTGGCCTGGCCCTGTGGGGCCCCGTCTCGGAACAAAGAGCTGATCTGCAGCCAGCCTGGAATGCCAGACATTTGAAGTCAGACTCGTTAAAAAAAAACGAAGGCTGTTAGGAGTTTGGTCAAATAGGCTCCTGTGTCCGAAATAGCCCACAGACTCTGTCAGAGAGGGAGGGAAACAAGATAAAGCTTCTTCCCGCAAGCTGACATTAGGAAAGGCCACCTCTACAGCCTATGCTTTAATAGAAAATAATAGACAAAGTTGTAGTTTGTGTGGTTGTTATGTTTTGTATGGCTTTTGTTAATCTCATAACCTGTCTGTCACTGTGTCTTAAAGTGTGCCCATAACTGCACACTGTACAGAAACATGCAATTTCTCCAGCGATGCTGTAACGGCACATGTGTCTCACTTGTTGAGCAGTTCAACAGTTATCACACCAGGGAGTTGACACTGCACCGAAAAAGCAAAACTAATCATACAGGGTTAGGATCTCTCGGTAAATATCTATCAATTCATTTTTAATTCCCTTTCTTTCCTTTTTGTCTCTGTTCTCATATTTTTCTAAATCTTTCTCTCTATGTTGTCGAATTTTATCTCTTCTTTACTTAGTTTCTCACACTCTCATTTACACATACAGTGCACGCTCAGCTCTCATCATCTTTTTCCTCGTTCGTTTTTCTCATGGGGCTGTTTTACTGGCGTCCCAGCTATGGGCTTACAGTAGCTGGGGCTATGGATGTCAATAACAGGACTATGATAGGGCCCCTGCTGCATTATGCATGGAAGTGTCCCGCTGGGGGAAAAATGGCCTACAGCCAGCAACGATAGATGGAGGGATGAATAATAGATGGAGAGATGGAGAAGCGAAACACTATTACAATCTGTGTCCCACCAAATTGAAGACTTGCCCTATGTTACACCTCTGAATCTCAGAACCAAGTCACTCTGGGTGACTTAGCCACGAGGTTGTCGTGTGAGAATTAACAGGAGGCCTTTAATCGGTATTTCATTTTGTGTTTTAAAAACCAACTGGGTACCATCATCAGAAAAGGTTAACTAAAGACATTTGCCCGTTTTTCTCTATGCAGACAGCCTCTCATAGTGATCAGTTTTATCTATTGCTTTTAGGGGGTTCACCTGCTAATCGTATTGGTGCCTTTTTTTTCTCTTTTCTTAAGTAGGTTAAGTAAGTCTCTTTTCTTTAAGAAAATTAAAGGCCAGTCAAGAACAAGAAGTATAATTAACAGCCAAGGCATCCACATAAAACTCAGATTTTTATTCCATGTTTTAATGTCTTGTTCAGAAGAACATGACTAACTAGAGAAGAGTAAATGGTAAATCTGAATTACACCCAAAGCACAACTTGGTGCACAGCTGTAGCCGTTTAATTAAAAAAACTGAGATCGCAAAGAAACACGAAACAGGACCAAATAATGGTTTAATTTACATGCTCTGAAGGTGACACTGTTCAATTTGATATCAAACATCCCATCATTTATCATCCACCAATCAATCATCTGAAAATCATAAGTGACCCTAATTGGGGTCCAGACCAAATTAGTCTTTTTATTCTAACACCTCTGAGTGTCTTTGATCCTACATTTATATAAAGTGCAACATATCTTTGAATAGACTTTTTGTTATGGATTATCTTAATCAGATTTGCCATCTGTAAACAATAAAACGGGAACTATTCAAAGTGAAGGGCAACTTTGGACTTCCAGTAGAGTCTAGAACCTCATCATTTAGTGCAGTGTTTTGGTGTGATATCAAATTATTAAAACATTATCTTTTGCAATTTGGAATATGGCATCCAAACGGAATCTCAGATGTTCATATGACGAGTGTTGTTTTAACTGCAATGGGCCCTCAGAGTTAAAAACAACAAGATAACAACAGCGGAATAAGTAGAACAAGATAATAAATAATGATTAAAACCATCATTACAACTTTTAGCACACAAATAAATCTGAAAATGTTCAGTTTGTAAATGTTCCATCAACAAGTGAGTGATGCAAAGACGTAGAGGAGTGGAAGTTGTATGACATGAGTATAATGTAGCTACACCGTTTCTGAGAGTTGCCATATTATCACTTAATGCTTGATTGATTGTAATTGTTGGTGTAATCAGCAGCTTTATTAGTTTTGTGAGTCACATTTGCATATTTGCAAAACAGAGAATATGGAAGCACATTTTGCATTGAAGACAGTATTTGCTTACAAATGAATGTCTAAAACTGTATTTGAAAACAGCACAGAAACGGTTGGTAATTGATTGTCACTGATTGGTAATCAGAGTCATGCATTCATCCCCACAGCAGATTTAGACCTATAGTGGAGTTGAAAGGTGTATACACATGTGCAGGTGCTAAATAAGCATGAATATGAGTGTGAAAGTTTTCTCATGCATGTATCCCTGACAGGTCCCTGATGTCAGCTAATGTCAGCCAGTGAATGTGAAAGATGCTGTTGTTATTCATCCCCACCATGGTGGGATGACACTATTTGTCACTGTAGTGATGGATTCCGCATCCCTCAGAGGAGCATGTGCAAGCGCCGTCTCTGAAAGGCTGTCTTTGTGTTTCACACTCACTCACACATACAGACGCACGCATATAACGCACGGCTGGAACTGAAAACAAAGGCATGCTTATCCAATTGTGGGGGAATAAGATTAGGCTACAAAGAAACTCATAATGCTAATGCTAGCATACCCAACTCTAGTGACAGCTCTCTGTTTGTATAATAAAGAAATAACATGGTATTAGATTTGAGATGCTGTCTTGGAAATGATGCCCATAAGACCCTATTATATGATTTTGACATGTACTAAGTAACAGAATGCAGTGGCCTGCCTTCTGATAAACCAATCTGATAAACCAATCCTCAGGGAAAGAAAGGGTATTTGTGTTGCTCAGACATCCGATTTTGTTTTCCACCAAAATAGACTGTCTGGCAGACCCGGCCTAACCTTTGTCTTTACTCACTGTTTTCCTTTATAATTGACTTGTCACTATAATTAGGTTATGGCAGACAAGGAAAGAAAATAACTCATGTGGTGTTTAGGATGCTAATCTTTCCTAGATGAGACTAGCTCATTTTACAGCTTAGTATAATTCATCAATAGCACCAATGTGAGGGCTTATTGTGGCTATGGGAGTAGACTATCAATCCAACAGGTGGAGTAAATTTTGCTACTGTGTCTCAGCAGTTGGAAGTAGAAGCACTCTTTGTGGCACTTTATCGTGTGGTGTATTACTACATGATGTTTACGTGTAGGTAACCTCTGTTGATGATGCTTAAAACAAGCTGACTAAGATAAAGCAAAACAGAGATACATTTTTCTGTAATGTAGAGACATCTTTAACACATTTGACACAGTAGTAGGGTGGTAAAACCCTTTAAAAAATATATCTCAGTAGAGACTCGCAGTTTGCAAACATTTTCCCACCAAGTGGCTGGGACACTTAAGAATCTAGAGCGTGTAAAAAAAAAAAAAGAACTCTAGACAATCCGGGGTTGTTAGATGGGCCAGGATAGAGAGAGACCATTCATTAGCACCTTTGTGACCCCTCACTCATTCTTCTATTGAAGAATAGCCTGCCTCTCACGCACAGTCGGCCTTAAGCCCCTCAGTGCATCCAGAGTCCGTTACATAAGACGGAAGTAGAGAATGCTTCAGAAATGTCTTCAGCCATGCCTTTGACACTATTGGTCCTGTTCTACCGGCGCGGTCTCATGGTTAAAAGTCACATGTCCTGTATTCCTGTGTCTATGTGAAGCTGAGAGTCTGCAGTAAGAAGGTTTCAGACAGATAATATCATGAATTACATAATGCGGTTCAAACTACTTGATGGTTTATCATAGCAAATGTAACTGTAGTTATTCCTCGAGCCGTGCCGTCTGTCGGTGCCCCACATATGTCCAGACTAAAAAATATCAAGTTATTGGATGGATGTTTTGACTTTTTGGAGAAGACATTCATGGTTCTCAGACAAATTATCTTACCGGCTTTGGGGATTCCCTCACTGTTCCTGGAGTGTTTCTAGCAGTTTCACATTTTTTTGGAAACCATTATCTATATAGAATAGTATTAACTTTTACTAACTATTATATTGGATGTTGTTATTATCTCTTTAACTGTGGTTGGCTCAGAGCTTTGATAAACTACTATTGTCTGAAAAGCTTATTGAGGGTTATGAATTGTTAAATAGGACACATACACAGGTGCTGATAATGTTATTCCTTTATAAAAGCAGAAATAGCTTTCATTTTTAGCATTGGCAAAAGATCTTTAAGGTTTTTCTTGGTTTGTTTTAGTGTGTAAATGTTGCTAATATATTATCTTTTCACAAACACTCTTCAGACCCACATAATCTTAGAAAAATATACTATAACAATGATAATAAATGTCAGTTAACTAATTTCTCAATAATTCAGTCATTAATTCAAGTACAACTACAGATGCTTGTAGTTTTGTAAATATAGTCCCATGTCAAACTTTTATTCTTAATCAATTTTTTTCATCTTCATAAATATCTCAAAAGAGAATATGGATTTGTTTTATGATGTTTAGAAATAGAGGGAAGGGGAGTGGGAGCTATATAACCACCCAAACAGTTGGGCATAACTGCAAAATACATAATTGTATTTTTTTTAGTTTTACCCATTGTTGATTAACAATTTTAATCCAGGGAACATGATGTTCTTGCTTGATGTATGCACACGGCAGTTTGGCAAGAACACTTGATGAGAAAGCTGCTCTTTACCTATAATAATGTAGTAGATGGAGAAAGGGATGGGCTCCCATAGTCATTGGTACGCACACATGTTGATTCATCGTATATTACATGGCGTGTTCAGGCTAAATTTTTTGTAATCTTAGGTGTGGAACATTACGTCAGTAAGGGTGGTACAGCATATTTTTTGCTCATAGTTACCTCATGATATCCCCTCTGTATTTTCTTGTCTTTCTCTTACCTCCTTAACCCTTTTTTTTTCCTATATCAACGTTCTTTTTAACTACCCAATTGTAATTACTCAAAATAACATGATTGATTCCACACAACGCTCTTTGGCAAGAACTACTCTCTACTTTTATCAATTTTGGGGTGTCTTATTCAATTTGATGGCATCTGGAGAAAAACATTGAAGTGTTTTTTGAAATAGTATTGAGTAAAAGTTGACATGTTCCAGTCTGCGATTATCCATCAACATCCATTCCTTTAATTTTAGTCTAAATAATTTCTAATTTCTGCTTTTCTAACTCAAACTTTAAGCATAGATTCCTATAAATGAGGTTTATTGACCATATATTCAAAAAATAACTGTAAAACTAAACTTAATAAGTTAGTGTTGCGTAGTGTTGGAAACGTTAAAAGTGATAAACATTGGAAAGAAATGTCAAAAGTCTTGAAAAAAGGAACAAAAACGTAAGAAAAAGTTAAAAACATCCATATAAAGCGTCAACAAAAGTGTTAATTTTCAATTTTAACAGGAAGAGAACTCAAGGGTTAACCTCCTTTATCTCATAATACTTGTTTACTTATTACTCCCTCTTTTACTCCCTTTTATGGCTTTATCTCATTCATTCATTCCTTTATTCCATTATTTTTTGTAATTTGTCTTCCCCAGCCCCCATATAATTTTCCTATCACAGAGTGTGTTGTATGCTGGGAGTGTCGGTTCTGGAGAGAACGGCCTGTCTCTTTGTGGGTCCAGGATCTGCCATGAAATCGCCCACTCCTGGTTCGGCCTAGTTATTGGAGCCAGAGACTGGACTGAGGAATGGATCAGCGAGGGCTTCGCCACGTACCTAGAGGACATTATCTGGGCCCAAGCACAACACGTAAGTACAGTACAATCACTGCCTGATGGTTGCAGTTTACTATAGGTATTCTATAAATGTAACTTAATGGTAGCCTTTTTTAGTCTTTAACCCCAGGTAGATGAAAATAAATGGAAAAATGAGCTTTTAGATACACCATTTATGCCCATGTGTAAGAGCCCGTTTTCCTGTGGCCATTTTGAGGAAGTTACCCCTAACCACTCAGAAAGCAACTTGCTGTGATTATAAATCAAAATCTGTCAATGGAAAAACAACCTCAGGAGTCATTAATATTTGTGATTTTTATGTAGTTCATGTCTTTCTTTTTATTTTCTAAATGTAACTCTATATGGTATGGTCCAGCACCTTCATACCATTGGTAAAATAAAACAACTCAGGAAAACGCAGGTTGACATTCCAACCCTCCATTTCCACAGCTTATGTGCCAGGATTTTCAAATGCAAGTGTTGTGGTTGGAATGCACGCCAAGTAGAGTTGGCCATTACATTACTATAGAAAAACCTTGCATTAAGCACACTAGGAAAAAGTCCAAATGCAAAAAAAGGCAAACAAGAAACTAAAAGGTCAGAGGCAAAACACAAGGGTAAAGATGTTCCTGGCCCAACCACAAAATAAACCGTCAAACCCAAACCTCCCGACCTACTAAAACATAACAAGACTAAGCTGAACCAGACAAGTTGTGAAAGAGTACGCCTGCCACCTGCTCCTCAAAAAACGGAGAATTTAAAAAATGTTGATCATAGATCAATCACAAAAAAACCTCCTGACAGCTTAGAGATTGTTGAACTTCACACTGCTGTTGCCTAAAGACGCCCTGCAAATGAGGTTCAAACCTGCAGAAACAACTAGATAAACAACAGTACAAAGGGCGAGGGCGGAGCTTTGATAGGAATCTTTTGCTTGCAACACTAACTTCAGCTGTGATCAGAGAGCTGATGTGGATACAGATCTAATCTTCCTACTTACTTTCCCACAACCTCTAGAGTTACACAAATGTTTTTCCTTGTGTCTGCACTTTTTACTATGTCACCTTTAGGATATGTACTTGGCTATGAAGAAATAGATTTAAGCAGACCTTTTATGGACAGTGACAGAAGTAGCGGACAGTGCTGCTTTCATCATATTAGTGTGCATTTGACTTTTAATTTGAATCTGTTCAGTTTCATCTTTGTTTATATAAATAATGATTTACCATATTTAAAAATCACCCTCCTTTACTTTCTTTGCCATAACCCTTTCCCTCATATCTTTATAACTCTGCATATCTCTCCATTCAGCTCTCCTTACAAGAGACAGCAGAACAGTCTGACCTGAAGGCACTGCTGAGGTGGAGACGACTCTCTGATGAGTTGCAGAACTCTGAGGAGGCACTTCAAATTCTCAGGTGAGTGGGTGTTTTTTTGGTCAAGAACATCTGTTTTAATACCAACATACCATTGTTGCCACTGTAGAGGAAATACAGACATATCTCTTCAAGAATATTGCAAAAACACATTCAATACACATACAGAACGCAGTACTATACACTTTTATTTTACTTAACCACCCTATAGTACGTTCATCTATAAGGAGGAGACAACATTTCACTGTGTAACGACTTAAGTGTTTAACTCTGTATCTCTGCTTGATATACCTTTTCACACATTAGGAAAGGGAAAATGTTAGATTAGGTTTGCCTAAACCTCTATTGTATACAGAGTCTACTTTTTTTTAAAGTTAGGGTCGGTTAGGATACATGTGCAGACACACATGAGCGTAAGGTACGCATTCCAGGGGTACAGGTGTGGCAGGTGTTGCATGTAAAAAATCCAGGTGTACTGTCATGTATTAGAAAAGCTCTGCAAGTACACACAAACTCTTCATCTGATCCTGACAATGTGGGGCCCACACCCTGTTTGTTTTATCTAGAGTGGAAGCACAGTGTCATTAGGTGATTATTAGGTGTAATCCCCACCATGGAGTTAACTGTTTCAGGTTTGGAATGCATGCATTTGCTTTGTGCATTTCATATTGTAGGTCTTCCTTGGAACAAAAAAGCCTCTTCACTGGAGATTACACTTGTAGCATAGTGCGCTATTGATATTCATCCTTGTAGGAGACAGCAAATCAATCTCTTATCGATTTAATGGCACCTCTGCTTGGCACTAACTTCCAACTATGTCACTATGCTAACAATGTATTGTCCTCACACATTAGAAACGTTTAAATTAATAGTGTTTAAAATCCAAATACTTATTAGTAAAAAGCTTCAATATTATTAACGATGATTTTACTAATTTGTTACTTTAAAGGACAGTCCGCATGTGTTTAGTACCTAAGAGGTAAGGGGGACTGTGTTTGGACAAATGAAACTCTTTCCATACTGAAATGCTTAGGATTTGCATAACTTCTAGGATATGTTGTAGTGGGCTTGTTAGAATGAATTATTGTCTTGAAATAGGCAGCTGTGTGTAAGTGAAAGGGTTAAAAATGCACTTGAGAGCTGTGTCTGTCTAGCAGTCTATCAGGGTGTTCCCCTATGAGGCAGACACACGGGTGATTAGGAGGATCAGGATTAGGTTTCTCTACGCCTGACAGGGTTAAGTCAACAAGACAAAACTGACATCTGAAAAATGCACTCACAGACTGACTTTGTAACATGGAGACACATTAGTATTGGAAAGACAAGTAAATACTACAGTGGCATCCACAGAGAAGCCATTTATTAATTCCTACATCTCTTTAAGGCAAAACATGTTGAGGTATAAAGGATTCTTGCTCACACATTGAGCTCTATTTTAACGATCTAAGCGTGCGGCATGAAACAAATGGCACAGGTGCGTTTAGGCGCATGTCCAAATCCACTTTTGCTAGTTTGACGACGGAAAAAAGGCTCTATGCATCGGGCTCGTGGTTCAAACAGGTTGTACTTAGTGTCTTCCTTAATACATAGGTGGGTTTTGGGCGTAACACGCCATAAATCATTCAGTGTGTCATCTCTCATTCCTTTTTACAGCCAGGCGCGTTTGTACCTTGGCGCATTACTGTTATGATGGCGGATTTTCCATAACATTTTAAATTTTAATCTTTTGCATATTTGTGTGTTGTTGCGCTTCCCTGTGTGTGTTACAAGCATAGTGTGCGCAATGTGCACGAGCCTAGGCACATTTTACTTATGCGCTGTCAAAATAAAAAATGTTTTGCTATTGATTTTAGACCAGGTTTTTGTTGGTCAATGGCGCGATCACTTCCCGCTGCTTCAAGATAGCAATACGCCAAGAATTCAGCTGAACACCCCTCCCTGTAAGACCAGCACACCCACGGGCGCAAAGATGGGCGCAGGTGCATTGGCTATTTAAATCACGTGGGCGCGAGACGGGTAATTAACAACTGCAACTTCTTAAAATAGCAAAGACACTTAGACTGGTGCTTGCACCGGGTGCAAGATAGGGGCCCATTATCTTATCCCTAATGACTGAATGCATACGTTCTGAGAGTCCGGTACTGTACAGTGCTAATGCAATGACAATTCTTAGAGCTTCAATATGCCCCTTGCATGTGTAAACCTTTTTCTTATGGGTTTGTAATGTCCGAATAATGAAAATTCATGGAAATAAGTCTGTATTGTGGTACCAACCATAGGCAAAATTGAGTCTGTGTTCAATTATATCCAATTCATTGCTGTGTATACCTCGAGAGTCTTTCAGTGCACAGCAGGTCAGCTGAATATGCAAACATGTGAAATTTGCCTCTAGGCAAGCATAAAATTAAACAAATATGAAGAATGAAGTTACCAATACGAAATGAATAATGACTGAATATTTACTTGTATTCAAACAGAGCAGTTCTTTTTAAGCAAGTTCCTATTTCCCCTATGTTTAGTACTCATTTACATTACATTTTTTTCAGGAACCCCCTTAGATAAAATAGAAAAGAAATCACAACAAAATTATAGACCCGAAAAAGAACCGTTACAAAAATCAGTTACTGAACTTTTTGTCTGACGCAATGCTTGACAGTAACTTAATTTAAACAAAGAAGTCTTATTTTTGTGGCTTTTCACCTTTAGTAGACAGAGAACAATGGCTAAATGACAGATAGACATGCAACAACGATCCCTAGGCTGGAATCAAACCCTGGACATGGCGGTTACATGGCATGCACTTTAACTACTAGGCTTCCAAGGTGCTCCAAGAAGATAATTCTTGACCTTGTGAACAGTATGTGACAATAATCTTAACTTAAGGTTCAATTACTAGCGTTTAACCACATATCATGGGCTACGAGAAGGCAGGAGATTGTAACCCCGTCTCAATTCAAGGAGGGTCTTTGTTGTGTATGTGGCAATGTAACTTGGGAACAGGCCATGCTACTTTTTGATGTGCGCTAGACTGCCTGTATGTCCAAGTCTTGGTGTGGCTCCACTGCTTAGCATTACAAATATGAGGAAACATATGATGAATAAACACAAACTGGTTGTCAAAAAAAACAGAGAAATGTAAGAGAGGATCTGGTGAAGGGAAAGGAAGTGCAATGGGATGTACAGAGGGATGTACACAGAAACACAGACACAAAGGATAATGGCAGATTGTGTTCAGTGGGTCACAATCGACACCCCCTGATCCAGCAGGGGCCCCAGTGGCCAGTGTTTATCAGTCCATTTCAGATGAGTTATATTTAGGGCAGCCTGGGCCAGACGCCATTCTCCTTGCTGATTCACTGGGCTGCTGGGAGCACTGCTCTACCTTATCCGTTTTCCACAGTCAACCCAGTGTAATTTGTCAGGAAATGGCTCGCGGAGCTATAAACCTGTGCGTGCGTGCGTGCGTGCGTGCGTGCGTGTGTGTGTGTGTGTGTGTGTGTGTGTGTGTGTGTGTGTG
>NC_048411.1:4561388-4568812 GCF_013103735.1 Etheostoma cragini | reverse complement strand
ATGAGTAAAAAAAAAAAAAAAAAAAGTAAACAAATTATGTATTTTACAATGCAGGTCTTTCCCATGTTTTACATGGGAAAGACAATAAAATGGACTGTTAATGTTACCTGTCATAATGTTGACAGGCAGCTTTTAATGTACAGACACTGAGCATCTTTACTTCAAAATTGATTTTTCCAAATCAGGTCATTGGTGTTGGGGATTTCCTCTTAATAACAACATTTGCATGACATGTCCACATGTCGTTGAGGAGGAACACGCCTCCTTTGCATGACGAAAGAGTGTCTATTCCTGTCCAGTCAAATTTAGAAATCCCGGGAAGTTGACGACTTTCTTTCTCCGTCCACTGAGCAAACACAACATTTTTGTCCTCATTTTCTCCCACACCACTTCCTCCTCTTCTTGCCTTCTACCTAATCTACTTCCTATTTTTCTTGTCCCTGCTTACTATGCCTGGACAAAGAGCTTTAAATAAATCAAATATTTAACATGAATCAGTGTTAATACGATTTTAAAGGTGTGTTTTTGGTCTCCCTGTTTATCTGTGTGAGTCTGGTCCTGTCATGAAGCGGTCCCGTGGAAAAGTGCTAGCTAGTGATGAAGGGTGTATTGATTGGTGTGCCAGGCGTCTGGCGTATCGACTTGGCAGGAGGGTGATCCTTCAAGGCCTTCCTATTGGCACACTGAGTTAATCTGCTCAGCCTGATCAATACCGCCTAACTGAAACTATCATTGCACAGCATCCCACGTCAGCTCTGTGTTTGTCTGGCTTTTATTGGTTTTATGTGTGTTTATGGAGGTTGAAGGGATGATTTGTATCTGTGTGCGAAAGCGAAACCTAGAGCATGCCTCTTTTCGTGACTGTAGACGGAGGTACTTTTTTGTGGAAGTGTTATATGTTCGCTCAGTAAGTCATGGGCAGTAAAGTCTGAGCGCAGCAATGTGAGGTCATATAAATAGTATAGCATGCTATTATAAATCTGCAGCTTGATTTCCAGCCTGCCTCTGGCAAAGTATGGCAACTTGGCAATGTGTTTGCCATTGAGAGGAGCGGCTGAGTGGCTGGATTTAGTGTTGCTGACGGTGTATTCTTGCTCTGTAGAAATTGTGGTTTTTCTGCAACTAAAATGGAGTGGGGATGAAATAAAAACTCTATGCCTAGGCTCTCTAACTTCATCTTGATCTCTTTTTATGCTTGTGTCGCTTAGCGTGCACCTTCCTGTTTTCTGTGGGTGTTGAACATCTTTGTCGGTAAATGCCCATTTACCGGTCTTAACTTTCTGTGCTTTTTTTTCTCTGCTCTATTTGTCCTTCTGCAGACCTAACATGGAGAACACTGGTCAGGTGAGTGAGTCTGGCTCCTCCATGGTAAAACATGCCCTCAACCCTGACAAGACCTTCATGCAAGTCCATTACCTCAAGGTGAGATAAATTTGGGAATGATGGGGGGAAAAGGGTGGAGGTAGTAGGAAAAAGAAGGAAAGGAAAAGCTACAGAACAAATCAAACTATTCTGAAAAATCATATATACGTCCTTTTAGGTGGCCCACTCTTTGTTAGACTTGCGCAAACTTCCCTTATAATGCGTCTGATGTGTCTCTGTATTGTATTTAAAGAATTATGTTTGGTTGTCTTTATTTGTCGTCCAGGGTTACTTCCTCCTCAGGTTCTTGGCCAGTCAAGTGGGAGAGCAACAATTCATCGACTTCTTCAGATTATTTGTTAAGAAATACCACGGGCAACTCATTTTGTCGCAGGTGAGGCTCTTGTAAAGGAAACTTGATTAAGTTGATGGAGAATTTCGATGACTTGCAGCTACTTGAGAGGCTGCTAATCAAATCTGAGCTCAGATTTGAACTGTTTTTAATAAGAGGCACAGTGTTATTTCCATAAATTAATTAGAAAGTGATGTAAACTTGAACGCCACTGTGTTACAACAGTTGAAAATGCTCCAGCAGCATTTAAAAGTGATGGCCGTACAGCTCAGCCACATATGTTTATTCTTCTGGGGCCCATGAAGCAGAGTGATCACACCTGGAAGTCTGTGTGTGTGTGTGTGTGTGTGTGTGTGTGTGTGTGTGTGTGTGTGTGCGATGTGTGTGTGTGTGTGTGTGCGATGTGTTTCACCTGGCTCCTGTTTCTTCAGTGGCAGGCTGAGTCTTCCCACTAAATAATGGATGTAACATAAACACTGTTTAACCTTGCACTCCTGACTTAAGATCAGGAATGGCTTTCTCTTTATTTTTTTCTTCCTCCTACACCTCCCTGAATGCCTCAGTCTCTTTTTTTTTTTTTTTTTGACAGGATTTCCTGAAAATGCTGCTGATTACCTTTCCCAGCATGGAGAGGTATGGAAGTGGCTATGAATAATGCTTACAGTGTAATTCATGAGTAATGACAAAAATGTCTAGATGCATTAAAACCACTTTGGTTAGTGTTCACGTATCGGTAGACTGGTTTCCAATTCAGGATTAAAGATATGTTATTTATCAATGTTTTTCTTACCTTTACCAATTTTTAACAGATGTTCGTAGATTCATTGTCAAATATATGAGCATGTGTTGATTTGGCTTCTGTTCTTAGTCCTGCTGTGGAAACCTGACCAGCAAAAAGCTCCCAAAACCAATCCTGTTAAAAGAGCAGTCTCATCCACTTTCATATTAATTGAAGTGTGAAAGGATAACTGCTCCTCCTGCTTTCCTCCCCTCTAATTTTCTCTCTCCCTCACTGCGCTCGCTTAATCATTCAGTTCTCTATTTCTCCTGATTGCCTCATTAACCTCTTCTCTATGCCTATCTCTGTCCCTCTCTTTCTCCCTGTCTGTCGTTCACTTTGTTTTCCCCCCAACCTTCTTCTTTTCTAACCCCTCTTTTCCGCACTACTTTTTTTGTCGGCTCGGAATTGAGATTGATTAAATTAAACAGGGGGAGTTGGGGACAGTCAATATTTGTATCTGATGCCTCTTTCAGTAAACAACCCGCTCCGAAGGTTCAGGACGAGAATAGACACTAACAGTTGAGGGTCATGGCAGCTCTTTGTGCAGAGTGCAGGGTCATGTATCCTGCCCATTCCCCAGACTAAATGGGGAACATCGTATTTATAAGACTAAACATAAATACTATAAACCCACATTTAAAAAGTCATTCCCTCATTGATATGTGCTAATTAGAAACTACTGTTTTCCAGGCATCCTTGTCACTCTTTCTAATCTATCACCACTAAGGCGAATAACCGATACGATAATAAAGATGCCGAGCTCAACATGAAAAAACTAGTAGATACACGTCTTGTCTGCTCTCTTGAGACATGAAGCTTAATTCTATCCAGTCCTATTATGAAACAGTATTTGATATGTCATGTGGTGAATTAACTGTATTAACCTTTTGTTTGGCACACGGCAAGGAAACTATGCTCACATAATACCATGTAATCCTACCTTATGGTGTCTTGCTGTTGATGTGGCAGGTGTCTTTATATACTCTCTGTGGTTGGACTCCACATGCCAAGAGCTTGAGTTATTAATTCATTTAAGCATTATTGTAGGGAGCAAAAAGGCATATTTAAAAATATTTCTGTTGCAAATGAGCATCGGTTAGAAGAGCATAACTGAGAGAAAATGGGTATATAAAAATGTAAATATAATTATTTCATTACAAAACAACCCCTTTAATGCGCTGAACATCCCAGATTAATTCACAGTAATAGCTTCAGACCAGCCATGTGTGGAATTTTCCCTTAAGCACAGGCGGGCCGGATTGATGATGCACTGTAGTTACTTTTTGACTTGTTGTGGGCTTTGTATACTTTTCACACTGCACACACACTCTGGCCTGCTTGTAGAATGTTTGTTTGCGTACACATTTGTCTTTGCCAGCCAGTTCTGTCACTGTGTTTGTTTGCAGAATATGGTGTATGACCGTTTTCATGTGCAAACCATCCCCTATGAGCCTCTCCTCAGCCACACTCACACATACTTGCTTGCTGTACATGCATACAAATAAACCAAACTTATTGTCTGTACATGCATGTTTGCTTATCCTTGTATAGGAAAGTGGGTGTGCCCCTCGTTTTGTTTAAGGTGTTGGCCTAAACCTCAAATCCACCATGACCCCAACAATATTTTCCCAGAGCCATGTTTTCATAGGGTGTCTTGGGCATGAACAGTCATTGCTATAATAATAGGAAAAATACTAACACTTGTGCCATTGTGTTCCAGAAAAGGCCTCACCCTCAGTGCTATTTATGCTGACTGGCTTGATCGACCGGGAATTCCAAAGGTATGAAGAGTGTTGCTTTCTTTCTGTCGTTTGTTTTTTTGTTAAAATATAGAATTTGTTAATGCTGCTTTCATCAAATTTCTTCATACAAAGCTAAATGCCAACTGGACAAAAGACAAAAAACTAGTTGATTATACATTTAACTCTTAAATCCATTTAAATTAACATAAAACTTTACACTTGACTTTAATGTATAAAATGAATTACTATTTTATATGCACAATTAACAAATCATTCACAATATTACAATAATTGAGTACTATTGGTTGTGGACTGTTAGTTTGTGTTCAGAGTCTAGCACGTACAGTGCATTTCTGAACTGCATCATGTATCTATAAAACAGGTGATTACTTTTTGGTCTTCCTCTGTTTTTGTTTCTTTATCATATTAGGTAGTGAAAAAAATATCCCACACAGCTGTTGTTTTACAGTATTGATGCTCACAGTCAAAGCACTTTTTAATTTAGCATTTGTTGTGATCCCTTCATACCTGGGACATGCATTTATAGGGAATCATTTCATAGTCTTTGTGTAGACTGGTGTCTGGTTATGGAAGGCATTAGTTCTTCCAGTTGTGGTTTGAACTTAGCCACACCCACTCTGAACTCACACATGCACTGACTTCACTTCACAGCCTACCCCTGACCCCCAGACTTGTTCCCCCCCCCCATTTACTGTGCAATACTTAAAATACCTAAAATGACACAGGAATTCTGTGCAATTTTAATACAGTGCAATATTTAATGTTTAACCATTTAATCTCATTTCTGTGCAATATTTAATACTCAGGACTTTTGATACACCAAACTATATTTTTGCATAATGTACTGCATAATTTACTTTATATGTGTATATAGTTGCTCTCAGGACTGTTCACCACGTTCCCCCCTCTTTTTCTGCACTACTTACATTTTATATTTTTATATTTTGTGTTGACACTGTTAAGAGGGTTGCTTAAATCTTGTTGCACAGGTACTGCACTTGTGTATAATGACAATTAAGCCATTCTATTCCATTCTATTCTATTCTAACTGGCTGATGGCATCTTTGTTTTAGCTTTTTTACTTCAAGATATCCAGACCATTCCCATATACTGTTGCTGCCATTGTTTTACGTTTTTTTTTTTTCAATTCTTAATGCGCAACAAAGATTTACTTTAGTTGGCTTTTTGATCTCAGTTTTTTTCTCTATTGTTACTATTCAGTGGCCACTTTGTGTTCACTGACAACTGGGACAACATTCAACAACCTGATTGGCGTCACTCTACAAACCACAGCCTGATTGGCTCGATATGAAAACCACACGTCAAGAATCATACTGACTGCAGATACCTGAACGTCAGTCCCACATTGCCTGACCGATCTCTACAGTGCTGCTGAGAAAGACATTATCATCCTCCTTAAAAGCGGATCAATATGGCCTAAGAGCATTACTTGACTTTAATGTAGGTGAAAATGTTGTGTTCGGATCCAGTTCAAAGTCAGGAACTTTTCTTGTTTTTGGCTGTGCTCTAAGCATTTTTTCTTAGATGACAACATCTGCTTAGCATTTTTTTTCACTATTTACAAGCTTTAAATAGCGGTGTAATGACGCTCTCATAATGGGAATTATGTCTCATATTAGAAGTAAATGGCTTTCAGTATATAAATACTAATACTACAGCTCAAATGATGTGTGACTATTAGCTCGTAGGCGTTTTGAAACCGCTAGACAATGAGAGCTTTCACCATAACAGCATAAAAACTCTCGACACATTTGTCACTCAACTCAAAGTTTTTCTAATCGGTTTCCCATCATGATGACATCTTGATGTTGATGAACTTAATTCCACTTTAAGGCATCTCTGGCTGTTTAGTTCTTGAAAGCGCTAATTCAACAGTTGATGGCGTTGTGGATGTTGTGTTTTCTTGACAAGGTGATCAGTGCTGCTCTGCCTTTTCCCCCTCATATTGAGAAAGACCCACGGTCATGTTGCAAAGCCGTACTCACACACAATCGATCCATTTTAACGGCTTCTTCAATTATCCCATCTCCATGGTAACTGATCTTAATTCCCACTGTGTGTGTGTGCGATTTTGTGTGTCTGTAACCTATGGTCTGTACTGTTGCAGTCTGGGAACCTTCAACTTCTAGATTATGTGATAACGTAACTGAAGCCTTTCAGAGGGACAGTGTGGAGGGACTGCTGTTTTCTCCCACCTGATTGGGTGACTGCTAGAGTGTTCTTGCAGAGGCTTTGCCTGTGTTTGATGTGCCAGTCACCAGCTAATAAGATCAGCCAGATCGATTGAAACCTTTTACAGATGCAAGTGCTTGTGTATTATGTACCCTAGACACAAACACATTTTTAAAGTCTCTCCCTCTCTCTTGCTCTCTGCCTCTCTCTCCCTCTCCCACTCCTCCGTGCCTCCTATCTATCGCTGGACAATGTGCTTGTATTGGAGAAAGGCAGGAAATGGTTTGGCCTAATAATAAACAATGAGATTCACCAATCCTGGAGTAGGAGATGTGGAATGAGATGGCTAGGGCCGGCCTATTTTAGACCTCGACCTAGAGATTAAATGAGTAAGCATTCCCTTTGGGATGATGGATCCAGGCTGAGATACTTTGTTAAATAAAGACTACCCTTGGTTCAACCCTACCTTCTCCTAACTCCTAAAACTTACATTAAATGATAGGTCTTTTTTAGCCTAGCTTATCAATGAAAGCTTTTTTGTGATAAATAATCATAGGCATTTATATATTGTAGTTATTTAAACTGCTTGACCTATAAGAAGTTGTAGTATTATATAAGGAAATTGGATTTTAAGCCTGCACAGCTTTAAAAAAGACAAAGAAAAGAGTGCTAATTACTGAAGAACTTTGAAAAGTATGGCTGGCTGTCAAACCTAAAAACTTTTCTGTTTGCAGCAATAAAGATTTAATTCAGCATAATCCTGAAAGTTGTTCTTGGTCAAATTTTCGATCAGATTGTTTGATTAAAATCTTGATATGCTACTTCTTTTTTTCATTTTATCAATAGCTGTTTTGTGTTAAGGCAGCATTAAACCCTATTGATTTTGATAGGTTTGGTTTATTTGTTAATTGAATTTTTCCTTATTTACAAAATCACAATCTGATATCGATTCATGAGAGATAGACTACACAGA
>NC_048411.1:4538673-4558878 GCF_013103735.1 Etheostoma cragini | reverse complement strand
CCCCCCCCCCCCCCCCCCCTAATCTTCCGCCCATCCTCCCTCCTGCAGGTTGTAAAATGGATTCTCCTCAGTCAGAGTCATCAGGGAAGGGGCAGAAAGCGGAAGAGAATAGAGCTCAAGGTGAACTACAAAGAGGTAGGAGGCACTCTACTGTATTAAGACCTGTCTACCTTCCCTCTGCTTTACCTTTTTAACTCTTGGAGGATCCCTTTCTCTTTTGGAAACCGTTATCCTCCTATCCATCTGGATTTTTGCTCTTTTAAAGTCTGTGATTCTTAAGCTGTACAGTATTTTTGCTTGTACAACGAACACAATTATCCCCCATTTCTGTTTATGTGTTTCTGCAATCAGCAGACTACCCTGTACTTGTTTAAGTCTGTGTTTATTTTGTGTCACATGCCTCTTTAACCTTTTAAGAGCTTGTATACATCACATCCCCTCCACTGTTTCTGTGTGTGGTCATGGTGTCTGTGTTGGTCCGGAGGGGGTAGGGAACATTCAGCCTCGACATTCTGGGTTTCGAATCTGGCCTTGAACCTTTAATGCATCCCACTTTCTCTTCCCATACTTCCTTTCAATTCACACTGTTTCCTACCAAATAAAATGTCGAAATATGCCATACAAATACCCCAAAAGATGGTTTTGTCTCTATTTAGTGTTAATTAGTCCCCTTTAGGGATGGCTAATCCCCTACACCCACTGATTGACACTCACACTTGCACACGCCTGCATCATTAATGAACGCACACTGATCTATAATCCACACAAAGCCAGAAGTCATTAGCAAGAGTAGATCAGCTTTTATATATCATTCACACAATGTGCACAGATATTGTAGACTGTAGGAAACATTTGTAAAGCCTCTCATTTTTTGGACTGTATATTTTATGGCATTTTATGGCATCTAAAATTTCCTTTGGAATGAATAACGTATCTATCTATCTATCTATCTATCTATCTATCTATCTATCTATCTATCTATCTATCTATCTATCAATCTAAGTAAGTTAGGTAAGTGCCCCTGGGTGTCTTTGAATAAAATTTTGGATGGTAAAAATCCATTCATCCATTGCCGAGAATATTGTATATATCCAGTAACCTTTAAGTGCTTTAAATTTCCCTTCCACACTTTGCACCGCAGTTTTCATGAGATGTAATATATGCTTTATTCATAAGCAAAGACATACATGTTTAGTATTAAATAGTAGTATTTAGTATTTAGTATTTTATTAAATATTGTGTTGGAACATTAATTTTCTGGATAAGATTACCTCTAATTCCTGTTTTGCAATTTGGAGCGCACAGTGAATGAAATGCCTGTGGAGTCCGTAGCCAGTGCAGCCCCCTTTAACCACCTGATACCTACCGTCTGGCATATTTACAACGTACACACACATACACACAGATACACTTACTTCTAAGGGGCAGCAAAAGGGCCTCTTCCTGTGGGGGGCAGAAAGCACTGAAATCAGCCTCATGAAAGAATAGCCAATTACTGTCCACTTGGTCATGCACAATAGTAAAAAAGAGGAGGGAAGGAGGAATGGACGGACGGATGGAGCGAGGGAGGGGGGGGGGGGATGTAGGGGCGGGGGTTGCTGGAGGTCAGCGTTTGAAGTTGCACCATAAAAGCCATCCTGAAAGGAACTCCCCCCCCCTCCATTTCCATCCACCTCTCTCCCCCTGCGGCCCAGCCCTCTCCTCTCTCCTCTTCGACATCTCCCTCCCTTCTCTTTGTTTCAGTGTAGAGAGAGTGCCCCGTGGATGGACCAGGTGTATTTTATATTACTCCTTCATGTACTTCAAACAGCCCAATTTCTACACAACCCCTCTTTTCATCTACCTTTCCTCCCTTTTTTCTACCCTGCTTCTGCGTACCAGCCTGTTGCAAGACTATAAATCACGCAGCAGACCCAATCGGCAAAAGAGTAGAGAAGAACGGGGAAAAAGGTGATTAAAAGACAGAAGACAGGAAGGTAGACATGAAAGAAAAAGTTGGGATGAATCAGACATGAAGATATAACTGGAGCAGGAAGCAACGAGAGTGAAATATGAAAAACACACCGCTGGACATTATGTATCCCCTGTGTTTATCTATTAGATCTTCTTAATTTGGAGTGGAAACATGGATTCAAGCCACAAAATGATGCAGCTGGAACAAAACAAACAGAAAAAAATTAAGCAGAGGATTCAAGAATGGAGTGACATTATGGGAAGGGAAAGAGAGGATGAAGATTGGAGAAAGAGCAAGACAAGTGGTGGGTGGGAAGTTGATGATTATGAATTCCAGGAAGGTAATGAATCTGTTGTGGGCATTTGAGGAAATGATGAGTGGATATTTTAGGAGATGAGAGATGAAATATTAGTGGCCTGGTTAGATGATGTAAGAGCAGTTAGGAAGAGAGGAAAGAGATGGCGAGGGATGAAATAGAGAAGGTAGGACCTTTTGTGGGTAGGAATAAGTCTGAGCCAGGGTTGTATTTAGTGCTAATGACATCATGGATGATTAGGGAATATACACGAGCCAGACAACCCCCACAGAGCAGACTGAGATCTGGTCAATTTATTAGAGCCAAAGTTTACGACCAACTTCCTTTTTTTTGGTGGTACGTTATTGATTCACGTGCATCTTAGTGTGAGCGTCTGACTTTTTTTTTGTGTACACGTGTAACTTGTGTGTGTGCGTGGGATGAGCGTGCGTGTGTCCAGTGTGTGTGGAGAGGCCTGTAGAGGGATATTAGTCACGCTTGTGTGGTAATGGGCCTCATTTTGCTCTCATTTTCATCTGCAGTCTCCATAATAACAGGGTCCGTCTGCCCCTGCTGATCAGGACAGGAAGCCCTGTAGGGGAAAAGTCGTGAGTAGTGGGAAGTCTTGGCCAACTTTTCTGGCAACGACAGGCTCCTATGCTCTTTAAAGATGCTGTTTGTAAGTTGTTATTGATCGGGGCCTTATATAGATCAAGATGATCAATATTTGTTATACCTAAAGCTTTCCTAAAATGCTTTGGTGTATAGTATGTTCAATACTCTCAGGGATCATGGCACAAGGAATCTGCAGAATTGGCTTAATGGCTGACACATGCAGCAATTCCGATATAGAATTTTTTTTTTTTACTTGATTTAAAGTTCTTAATGTTACTGGAGGAAATGACCTCCATGCTTGTGGTTTAGTGCCTTGGAATACAATATTCTTGATGCAGTATGACACATCCCAGTGTTATCGTGCAGACTCGATAAAGGTTCTGTATATAGAAAGTGTTTACATAGCTCTTCCTCTGGATAAACAAATCCAGGAAATGGTGTAATCCTGAATTCTTGTCATTCCAGCAGAGATTATTCTGCACCACACTATTTTTAATTTACCTCTCTGAATCTAAGGCTGCAAAATTATTATGACCACCAAACTTATTTAGGTGGATATTGAGATCGTAATTATGAATCACCAAAATATGATCTATGCTGTATTCTTTATAGTATCTTGTTTGTTTGAACCACACCTAATAATTTCAACCTTTTGTAATTGAGATTTTACAGGGTAAAACAGCAATTTATGATGAGAAACGCCAAATCTGTGTACAGATTGTGCGGAGAGCATAATGTACTGTATGTCAGAGCAGCGAAATATTTCTCTCTGTTATAATAACTTCACAGATGGAGCAGAATAGGTGGATGATGAGTCTGCCTCTGTCATCTATTATTTGCATCTATGTGGCAATATGCACTTTTTGGGTTGATGCTATTGGTTACTGTGGAAACACGTACCACCAGGTTTATGTTATGGCTAAAGCAGAAGCAGCTATGTTACATAAACTACACATTTACAGTTGATAGGGCAGAAAGCACTTTCATCTGTTTTTAAAAACCTTCAGAATGGGCACCCGGGGGGGTCAGTTGGTAGAGCAGGTGCCCACATACAGAGGGTTAGGGTTAGGGTTAGGGTTACTCTTCCCCTTTCATGTCTTCAGCTGTCCTGTCAAAATAAAAGCCTGAAAGGCCCAGAAAATAACAACAGGTTTAGAGGAACAGCCTGTCTTCAAACTGCTTTACAAACTGTACAGGGTCATCTTATTATTTCTTTGTGCATTTTTCCTTTATTATGCGACAGTAGTAGAGATATGTAAAAAGATAGTTGGTGAAACAACAATAAAACAAAGTTCCCTGACCGGACTCAAACAGGGAAGGTCCCAGACACAAGTGTGTCCAAAAGGTGTGGCTAGAGTACCTTTTCCGCCTCTTCTGTCCATTCCTGGCACCAATTCTGCTTTATACATAACATATAAGTATGATAACTCTACTGCCATTAAAGTCAAGGCCTTTTGGAGATAATGTGAACCCACAGACAAGTGAACAGAGTTTGAGTGCTGACGGAAATCCCTTGAGTTGTACTGAGGTGCGATATTGATGGTTCAACGGGGGAGATAGGATTGGTAACTTGAGTCCCTGTGTGGGAATAAACAGCAGGAAGGGCGTGATCAAAAAGCCTCTTCAGTTGGTTGGAGACGGAATTTAAGTCCTTGTTTTGTTGCGTAGAGTTAAATTGGTTGTCTGTGCGCTATAAATGTTGTTGGTTATTTTCTTATACTCTTCCTCTCTTTTTGTTTATTTAGACTTTGACCAGTAGCCGTGAAAGGATGCATATCTGTTCAGAAATGGTGTTTTTATCGCATCTGTGTTGTTTTCTTTGATAAGACGCTGCTTCAAAGTACACTCAGGCATATTTAGAAATGCAAACTCCTAAGCAGTGTTGACGAGAACACATCTGCTTTTCTCTGTTTTCTTATTTCTACTGTACTGTTTCCTGATACCTCCTTCTTCCCTTCATTTTCCCTTTCTCTTTCTCTCTTACATGTTTTTTACTGTCTCTCTTTCTGTTTCTCTCTCTGTGATTTATTGGCAATGAATCAGGAATGAGGGAGTATGCCGGAGGAGAGATGGGAACATTCAGGGAAACGGCTGGTTCCGGCCAGACTTCATCAGGATAGGAAATGGTCGGAAGAAAAGTGTGCACGTGTGTATGTGTGTGTGTGTGTGTGTTTCTCCATTATCAGACCAAGCGGGGATCAGCTAAGGTCTGCTCACACACTTAGTCCACTAATAAGCGCTACAATCCTTTCATTGTCTTCAAATTCCGTTTTCTGAAGCGTCGAGCTTCTGATTAGACACTTCCAGCAGACAGGTTTCAGGCGAGAGGTCAAGCGAAAAGCGAACCATCGGTTCTCTGGGCTTTTTGATACTTGTTTCATAATATCAATCTGGGCTGCTTTGGTGGCATTTTTCCAAAGAGAGACACTTTATAGCCAATGTGTTGCCAGATAAACAGGTGCATTTGTGCAGCAACGGCAGCCATGCACATGTTGTAAAAGATGGCCATGGTGAAGAGGGAAATGAGCTTGGGGGTGCAGTTCTCTAATCAACTTTTTGTTGTCATCAATGATCATTAGCTTTGAATAGTGACTGAAAGGATAAGATAATATGGGCACAAGAGGAAGCTATCATAGCTTATTACCTGTGTTTCACCATCCACTTTTATTTAAGCTCCTCTGTTGGAGAGAAATGGTTTGCAGACAGTTATGAGACAAGACAGGATTTGAGGATACCAATCAGACAGCAACAGAGTGTAAAACTCTTATCTACCTTCTCATATGCACCTGACACAACAGCACACACGTACTGTGGCATAGCTACAGGAGAATGGATTACTGCCTTCCTTTGAGTACACTAGATGATTCATGTCACGGCTAAACCCATGAGCTCGGTGAGATAGAGCAAAAGAGAAGTGGAGGAGAAAGAAAGAGAATGGAGTCGAGAACGTCCAAAGAGACAACAGAGCTGGAGTAAAACCGCAATCAGTAAAGGAATCCTACTCATCTGTGTGGATCAGTGGGGAAAACAACTGCTATTTGTTTGATTCCCCCTCCTCTCACACCGACTTTGCATTAATTTGCTACAACTTTTCAGTCCAGTTGTGTGCCTGTTTAAATACATGTTTTAGTTTGTGCTTCTCTGTTTTTTAACAAAGCTAATTTAATAAGTTCCAATTCAATTAGAACAATTAGATCAATTAGTTCCAGTTCAAATATTGTTCTAATAATGCTTTCACTGTATATGACCCCAGTGTTTAACTTGTAAAACTCATGCTGTAGATTGACAGGATATTACTGTATAAACCAAATAAAAGTAAAATCGGGACAATAAAAGTGTACATGACAGACTTTGTCTGACTGTCCATTTTATCCCATCACACAAGCTTAGAAATAATATAATAAAAGGCTTTTTTGTGCTCAATTTCGTCAAAAGTTCATGTGCGGATAGAGAGTGAAAACTGTTTCCCTTTTTATAGGCAATAAAGCTGAGAGAAATGTATTAGCAGGGCAAGTGTTAGGGATGGGAAGATTTATGTGTAGAGATTGGGAGGAGAGAAAGGAGATGGCTCCATTTGTGTTGTGTTAATGAGGGAGAGCAAGAAAGAAGGAAAGTGAGAGGAAGAGACTACCAGCGTGTATTTGTCTCATTTATCACTCAGCAGCAGTTCTTTTTTCGGGGTCATTTGAAGCCTGTCTCGTCTCGTCCGGGGACTCCCTGCAGGCTGGGCGTGTGCATGAGTGTATATGTATGTATATGTGTTTGTGAATGGAGGGTATACAGTAAAAGAGAGGGGTGTGTGCAAAGAGATCCCAGTCATGATTGACGATGCTGACAAGCTATTTCATGGCAGGCATAGCTGTTTAGAAATACCACTTAGTGCTTCAGGACTCTCTCAGGAACACACCCATGCACACACACGAACACGCGGACACACACACACACGTATTCTGAATCCCAGAAGCATTTGAGTGTCATTAAAGTGCAGCTGTGTTTGTCTTTCCAGCACACATGGAAAACACATCAGGGACGGAGAGAGAGAGAAAGACTGCTGAATATGGCTGCCACAATACATACAAAGCAAGCACAGCACTTTGTCACTTACACAAATACGCATTGTTCATTGGAGTCAATTCAAACACAAATTCAGACAATGAGTATAGTGCAGTGATATAAAAGCACGCTGTAGCGTCATGGTGTTAAGCCTAGTGGCACTTTAGCCAGATATTTAGTTCAGAGTCATGTTCAATATTGGTCGAGGCTGTAAAATGGAACTGGCTCTTGAAATGAATCAATGCTTTTCACATAAAATCTGATTTAGGCGTCACCTCATTGCTTTCATAGGTACAGTACGTAATGTGTTTGTGTGTCTGTGTGTGCACGTATGCGGCGGGCCGAGTGCTAAAACATCTTTCCTGGCAATGACTTGGGAGCCGACAGCGCCCTCAGACAGCCCTGACGCAATTAGCCTTGTCAAACACACACACACACAGGCCCATAGACGCTGTGGATTAAAGAAATCCCTGCAAAAGAAACTAATAAGTAAGTGTCTGAGAGATTGGATGGTGGGTTTCGAGGGAACTTGTCTTCACAGAAGCTGTCTGGCATATGATGCTATATGGTCAGTTTTTTAATTCCAAAAAGCAGTATTGTTTTTTCCATCAGCTATGCTACTTTTAAGTCTATCTTAAATTACCAAAGAGCATAGAAAAATCAATGGTCTAACCATTATTTTAATGAAGTGGCTTGTTGCCAAGAACCTAAATGTGCAACTTTCAGACTGATATCAACAACATAGATTGTCTAACAGATCTAATTCAAACCTGGCTTTTTTTTTGAAAAATGTTTTGGTAAAACTAAAATTCTTAAGCAACTAACTTGATCAATAATAATAAAAATAATTATGATCAATATTGCTTTTTATGTGGTCTATAAAAGGTCACAAAGTCCCAAGGTTATGGTTCCAAAAAGCTCAGATTTTGTCCATCAAACTGCCAAAACTCCAAATATATGCACTATAACTATCAAATATAAAGATGAACATAATTAAGATGCTGGGAGAAGGGAATGTTTGTTTGCTTTAAAAATAACTGACTGAACAGATAATCAATTACCAAAAATAGTAATTAATTAATGAACTATTTATTTTCAGCTCGATGAATGTGCATTAAAAAAATTCAGATTTCTTCGCTTCATCCTGTTACAACAAATAAAATGCTGTAAAATATAGGCAAATAGACTTTAATAGAAGTCATAGTAAGGATGAACATGCTGTTTTGCAACCATGAAGCTGTGTATCCTGTCATTCATGCTGCCACAGGATGACAACATAGAACTACTGTCTTAATCTTTCCAAATGTCTGAAGTGATCTGTGTATTCCGACAGACACACATAGAAGCCGTTCAGTTGCTGGAAACAGCCAAAATGCAGGCAACAAACTCCCCAGTCTGGGATATCATGTGTTCCTGAGCTGGATGTGGTCTTATCGTAGGGAAAAAAAACCTAGAAGGGTTGTCTTCCTTGAGGTTAAATGCAAAGTAAACAACAAGTCTTGGATTTCTTTCCCCTTTTTTTTCTGTCGCTGCCTCTCTGTGATGCTCTCACTTACTCCATCTTTCTCCTGCTTCTGTGGTGTCCTCTGTCAGTCTCTAATATCTACCTTTTTTTTCTTCCTGTGTGTGTGTGTACGTGCGTGCGCTCTTTGTGGTGCATGACTCCACAGCTGTGTTCGTGCGTCTGTCTGTGCAGCAGATATCTGGGCTCAGTCCATCCTGCATACCTCTGTCAGCTCAAACTACTTAAACCCAGCCAGCTTGGAGTTCACGTAGGAGACACACTGTACACACACACACATACAAAGACCAACAAACAAAGATGTCTGTCTGGGTTTCCAGCACATCAACACAGCCCCCACAAATGCAGAAAGACAGTTTCCTCCTGAACATGACCTTTCTCTCTGATGGCTCTGGCGAGGTTAGCCTCTCTCTGCTGTCTCCTCTTCCCTTCTGTCTTTTTCTGCCACTTCCTGTTCGTGTTTGACTCTGCCTGCTAGAGTCATCTCATCTTCCCTCTTCCCACTCTGTCTCTTAGCGTCTTTTTCTCAGTGTATCTTTCAACAGCAGTAGATGCTATCGCTCCACAGCGGAGGTCATCTCCGGTGCATGTTTGTGTTTTACCCCTATTATTGTTGTCATCCAGCTAAACCCAGCTTGAATGGACAACTCCTAGCTCCCTGCGTGTGTGTGTACATGGATGTGTGTTTGCTTTTGCCTTAAGTTTGTGTCCTGACATTTAGGAACCTATCTACTACAGAATGGGCTGGTAAAATTGCCAACATAAAATTGTATGAGCTGACAAACCTTTTTGGACATTTCCGTGTGAGTCTGTACCCTTTTCACCCTAGTACTATTTTAATCAAGACCAGCACACACCACTGATAATATTCATTCAGAGGAACCTCAGATCTTAGAAGAAACTGCAGTGTGACTGGAAGCCACTGTTGTCCCCCTTTTGGAAAATATATAACCACAACCCCTAGGTGTCTCTTACCCTCTCGGGATCAGGCCAGAACAAATGACATGAGGAAATTAAACCTTGGTGCTCTGCTATTTTCAGCCGTAGTCACATGTCTTACTTACGTACCTTATGTGTTCAGGGAATGGGCAGTAATCTGTGAGATAACTGAATGTGTTGTTTTAGTGTGTGTGTGTGTGTGTGTGTGTGTACCAATACGGTGATGACTTTGGATTGAGATTGCAGTATCTCCCTCCTAATTTTCCGAAGCAGGACATAGCCAACCATCTGAAATTCTACAGTGACATATAACAGCAACAAAGGATACATTTGTATAATTCTTTGAAAATGTAATTGAGGTCAGTTTTAGCTCTACTCATGAACAATCAGTCATAATGTGTAAAAAAGTAATTCTCAGATTGCATATTATATGTGAATAAGAATATGTGCAATGGGCAACCTGGTGATATTAAATCATTTTGTTGTTGTTATTATACTGTAAATCACATTAAACAAATAAATAAAAAGAAATATAGTATATAATATCACCTGATTTATCCTTACAAAGAATTTTAGGGGTGTATCTGTTTCCAATCCGTTTGTCCGTATGTGGTTACACAAAAAGTCCTGTTGGCCTCTAATCTCCACCATTCCTTTCTCCTGACCTCTCTCTTTGTCTAAGCTGGCGTCCAGCTGTTTGATTGTGTCACTGTAGTACAAATGCTGCAGAGTTTTCCCTATTTCACACAAACAGAGTCCTTTTGTTCCACTCCTGTTTCAAAGGACTCTCTCTTTCAAAGGCATACGGGTGGTGCGAACACTCAAGTCTCCGGTTGGGACTCCTACTGGCTGGTTAGGGCACCTGCATCTAAGGTAGTAGGATCTAAGGGGGCTTGTTATACCCTTATGGTGAAGGCGGCAAGTGAAAATGAGGTGGAGGCCCATGCCTGTCTCTATTCCCCCAAAACAACCAATTGCACAAGAAGTGACAGGACTATCCTACAGGGGAATTGTGCTTTTCAAAATGTGGAAGAAAAGATAAAAAAAAGAGCAACAGGTTTTGGGAGTAGGAAGAATGGTAAGAGGGAGGCAGGGGAGGCATCCATTGGAGACAGTTAGATTTGTGGCTTACGTCAAAGCACTGGGTGCCAGAGATTCATTAAACTTCCCCTGTTTTGGAGGTGTGTGTGTGTGTACATGAGTTTGAATCAGCGTGGTGATGAGTGGGAGAGAAAACATGTTAATTGCCTTCAAGATCAATGCCAAATTAAAGGAACATAGCATTTTACATAACAATCGCCCCACCTTCTTCAGCCACACAAAGAAAAAATGAAGTGTTGAGACAGTAAAGGAAAGCTATCTGATTAGCCAAAGACTACGAGCTTTATACCCCATGAGTGTGAACACGCGCTTTGTGTTGGTGTGTTGTGCGGGTGTGTATATTTGCCCGGTTGAACCCCCATCAGAGCGAAGTCCTAGTCATTCCGGGCCCACTGTGTGTGCTTTTTTTAGCTTAACCTCTGACTCGCAACCCCGTTGTGACGCTGCTTTTCGATAGACGTTAACAGTTAACGTAAATATACATCTTCATCCACACTCTAAGTAGACGTGGTTGTTGATTAAAGCAGTTTTCCAAAATTGAAAAACAAAGAGTGCATGCTATTAATGGCTAGATTGCAGATAGAAAATTGCAGCTTGTAGGTCATCGGCAAGGTCATCCGTCTGCGGCCGGCGCTATCTGCGAGCGCGTCACTGAGCAGCAGCAGGTGTGACATCATTTCAGAAGACAGCTCCATTTCACGTGTATAAACGGTAGCATGTGACTCACAGATGACCTTTCAGCTTCCCCCTGGGTGTGTGTTTGTGCATGTGCGTGCTCCATCAATTACCTGAAATTGCTTTACAAAACCTGTGATGTCAGCAGGCCTTTTTATAATGTCTTTTTAGACTTTGTGAAGCTACAAGATTGCATTATCATATTCCCACAGTGTATGCATTTATTTTTATTTAGCCACTTATCATATTAATAGGTTTTATACTTATAGGGTCCTCTCATTACTGCTGTGCCTTATACTAAACTCTCCCACACATGCTTCTGCAAGCAGAGGCTCTTGCTGCTGTATGTTAAATAAAGTCATATGTTCCTTCCTGGGAATCATGGGAACTCAATCTGTTACATACATTTAGACATTTGAGCATTTACACTTCATTCATTCAAGTCTCATATCTTACTATTAGAGAAGTATACTGTTTTATGAGAGGGTTTTCTAAGAACTGAATGACCACTTGCCAAAATGTAATATACATATGGTTTTCCTCTTTTCGCCTCTTGCTTGCTATTATTTAGTTGTTCTACATTTTAATTCTATGTAGCTGTATAGCGCAATACAAGCTCAATTAAAAGTGTAAGTATTTGTAATGCCATTTGAGATGTCATGACTGAGAGCATCTTAACAAGACCTCAAGCCCAGTGCCCAGTGCTGCAGCAGTTTGAGCAGATGAATGCTTGGGCCCTTAAAACAAGTGTAAAATAAAGAGACAGAGAGAGATAAAGGACACAAGGAGGGGCATATAATTGGAGAAGTCAGGCACACTGTTTGATCCAGTGAAAAGAAGAGTGAAAAGGTTGGTATGGAGACAGGGAGCAGACAGTTATGGAGACAGAGGCAAAGGGAGAAGAAAGGGAGGGATTTGAGGGAAAGAATGAGTGAAACCTTAGTACCTGAGGTGTGGGCTGAGGCCTTTAGCTGCTGGTGCCAGAATGTGTTTTTACGAGCCTGCGGTCAGACAGAAATAAAAGGCAGCCGAGCGGCTGAATGGCATGTCACACACACACACACATACACACACACACACACGATTCAATGGCCTCTCACAGTTTGGTTTTATAATGTCACAGCTATTCAATGTCTCCAACCCCCATAATGCAATGCGACTGAACAAGCAGCAGGGTCTTGTCAGTGGTACGGATGTAGGGAGCAAGAAAAGGAATCATCTGTGCTTTGCTGCCAAGGGCATAGAAATAGGTTATGTTATGTTCTTTGGAGTCATATAGATTTTATAGTCTGTTAGTCCAATCAGTGGCTTTTTTGCATCTCTTTGGTGCTTTTTCTCTTTTTTGTCTCTTGTTCTATGAGCTTGGCTTCTCCCATAAGTGACAAGCAACCCAGGTGTTTGAGGGTTCTAGTCATAATGCTTGATAACAGGATAGTGATGATTCAGCAGGGGTTATCTCAGGTCCCTCTTAGAGAGATGTGATGGTAAAGGGCGGTTGACTTCTTGCTGTAGAAAGAGACACGGGTGTAGACACTGATCCTCTTTAGCATGTTATCGTGGGAATTATTGTGCGCATAAAGGCTCCTTCAAAAGGACACAAGCTGGCCCTCTTATGTACTGTACAGAACTCAGAGTGGTACTCAGTGCCATTGCAATGGAAATGCTGAAGAAGTGATGGATTATTGGAAAGGGACAGAAAAAATATTAATTATTTTATGTTGGACACCCTTCATCATATTGTACACCATCTCAGGAAAGGAAGTGCAGAGTAGCCGGAGCCTTACAAATGTATCAAAAACAATTTATTCGTAACTCTTAACTCATGCTTTATTGTAGCCAGATCAGTGTTAGGGGTATAACTATCACAAGAAGGCCCCTGTTGATGCTGTGAGGGTGTGTGTACACATTCTGTACAAAAAGGCTTAAGAGCTTTGATGACTTTTGTGCTGTATGAACATGTTATACAGCAGCAGCAGCATGACTAATATTGCTTAGTCCCATGGTTCCATGCGCCCACACGCATGCACTGAGACACACACACACACACACACACATACACACACCTATTGTATATATACTTTCATTTATAATATGTGGTGGACATCATATCCTGTATTTACAGTAGCTTTTTGTCTTATCAAGCTCTTAGTCACTGAGGTAAACAGTCAGACAACATTTGTGTGTGTGTGTGTGTGTGTGTGTGTGTGTGTGTGTGTGTGTGTGTGTGTGTGTGTGTGTGTGTGTGTACGGGCTGTTTGTAAGTGCCTGTGTGGCATTCTTCCGACTCTACCCGGTAATAAAGGCGAATCCAGCCATGGAGTTTACCTTTCCCCCAATAATTGCTCTCTGTCTATCACCCACACACACTCAACCATAGAGTTTGCTTCTGCTGCACTGGATTCAAATTGTGTTTCCGATTGGGGTGAAACGGTACACAGAAGTTTGGTAGAGTTTGGTACAATGGAGGGAAAAGCAAAACATTGTTTTTCTCAGGCTGTACCACCTAGTTTCATACAGTCTCTCCCCTGAGCTAGCTGCACCGGCCTGAAGTGTGTAAAGTAAGATGTAAACAGTATACAATATGTACCCCACATCATCTCCAGACTCCATCTGGAACTTGTAAACACAATAAGACAATAATTGAAAAATACAGCATCTCTGTTCTCTGCAAAGACGAACTAAATCACCTGATTAATGCAACGTTATAAAGACGTCTCCCAGCTATTTTTCACCGCAGACAGCTGCTCTCTGCCTGGCTAAAGCTAATACATTTAGCCTAAAAAAACAAGGCTTCCCAACTAATGTTACAGTTCGGAGCCGCGACGCTGGAAACGTAACTCTAATCTACAACAGCAGTCTTATCCACCACTCTCTCGCCGGTACTACTGTAATTGACTGGGAAACCCAAGTCTTCCCAAACTTGCGATCTTAAAGAAGCTGTCTGGTCCTCAAACTCTTTGCCTCATAAACCAAATCGCGACGCCCGTATCGTTTTGGTTCAATACGAATACATGAACCGTTCCACCCCTACTACCCAAGCACGGGCAATCCACAGAAAACAATGAATGTACGTTGTAAAAAGTACCCTAATAAAGTACACGCAAGCTGCAGTAAGGTGCAGTACTTGAGTAATTTAGTGTTTTTAGATAAGAAGATGAGAGGGAGACGGTCTAAGGAAGTGGATGTTAGTTGCTATTGATGAACTGACTTCACCATGTAGATGTTTCATGTGATAAGACGGACAATCGTTTTCCTACAGTGCAGACATATTGATTACCCCCATAGCAACATAAGTACATACAGGCACAACAGGACTTTACAGCCAGAGGGATGTGTGTGTGTGTGTGTGTGAGAGCAGTGTTTTATTGCTGTGGACTCCTCACTTTTCAAAGGGTGGAAGAGTGAGAAGGATCATGGGTGGGCCCCAAAGAGACCCTTTAGAGAGGGGGACGCCACTTCAGAAAACACTTAGCATTCACAAAATGGAGGGAGAGGACAGAGAGAGGGTGAGACTCAATAGAGGGTGAAGGGCAAGACTGGATATCAGATTTTCCACGGAGTTAGACGGTCATCAGTGTGTGTGTGTGTGTGTGTGTGTGTGTGTGTGTGTGTGTGTGTGTGTGTGTGTGTGTGTGTGTGTGTGTGTGTGTGTGTTTTTGCATATACGTATCACTAGTGGTGTTTGATTTGACCATTTGCCAGCTGGAGTCTGGGTGTTATTTCCTCAGCTCCAACAGCTACATACTGAATTACCTTCTGGTTTTAAGTCAGGTATTTCCCAGCAGCCTTTGGAAGTTATTTACCAAAGATAGCTTTAAATTGATAGGCTCCTTTGTCACAAAATATATAATGCATGTATGCTTTATGTGTTTTCCTGAATAGAAAAGTTGTTTGTCTTCCTCTTTTTGTTGTTGTTGCTCTTTCTCTCTCTCTTGCGCTCTGCTTTTCTTAGCCCTCCTGTTGTCCTCTGGTCAAATTTGACCTCTTTAAAAAAATGTTTTACCACATTACTACAAAAAATGGATTGGATTCCATACAACGTTCTTTGCAAATAAAATGTATCACTTTCATTCCTCATAAAACTCATCTGTACGTTCCTCTGATCTTAACTATTAGTCAAAATAAGTAATTATTTCTGCTCAAATATTAGGTATAATTCTATATAAATGAGGGTTATTGACCGTGAATTTCAAAAAGTACTGTAAAACTAGTGGTAGTGTTAGTGAAAACTAAAAACAAAGACTGAAAAAGGCACAAACAATTTCAAATTTGTGTCCCTTTTTGAAGTTGTCTTTTGTGATATTGTCCTCTTGTAAATAACAAACAAACAAAGGGAGCAAAAATGTCAATTTTTTGTCCCTTTTTTGGCCCGGGAGGACAACCAAGGGTTAGTCACATGCGTATTTTCACATCAGTCTCTGCCGGGCCGTCAGCCATTAATGTCCCAGCCATTAATGTCCCCAATAGTGTCCCAGACTGGGGAAAAGAGAGAATGTGTAGCTGGAAGTTCTGGGTGTAAGCAGGAGAGAGGCAGGCAAGGCTGGGCACAGCTCTCTCCAGAGGAGGATGTTGCTCTCTCGTATCGCTGCCCACATCCATCCTCAGAATAATCATCTAAATTTACCGCTGAGTTTTCCCGTCCCTGAAGATGTTAGTCATTAGAAGAAAATTGGTTCTTTCCTTTAGGTTTAGCTCAGGACATCACAATCAGTACATGCACTATTAAGAAGCAACAATGAGGCATTTTCTACTTCTGTTTTTCGAAATCTAAAGGCGCTGTTATCGCTGCAATCAGGGATTTCATTGTAATCTTACAACCTACAAAGATTTTAAAAGATGTCTTTGGCAGCGTGTGTCCCTGAGCAGTGCTGCTCCCTTTGTTTTTTTTACAAGAGGACAATATCAAAAAAGACAACTTCATTGCTTTTGTTTCACTTATCTCTCTGCTCTTGAATCGAATCCCAAATCATTTCCCTTCATCTGTCCTATTTTGCCTGTTTTGTAATATTTCCCAGTTGTACAAGATTCACTTGGTTTACCATATTTATTTAATCGGCATTTCGGCTCTGTTTTATTATGCTACCGTTTCCTCTGTTTGAAGAGCTGCATTAATTGCCTGCTTTATATTGATGTGTTTTTTCGTCTAGCCTTTCCTAGCACTGAAAATAAAACAAATGAAACTTTTAGAAAATAAAGTAAACATAAATATGTTTGAGAACAGGCTCACAGCTTGCAATATAATAATCAGATTTCTATTATTGTAGTTAGAAATTGCTGGGGTATAGGAGATGTGACTTTTTGCTCATAATATCCAATAATGTCTTAATATACAGTATGTTATGGGGTTGTACAGTATATGTCAGCACCATTAACCTAATTATTGTTTTGTCTTCTCAGGTGATGTCGGATCAGCTAGTGATGCTTTTGGAGCTTCTGCTGGAGGAAGAGGCGCTGAGCGCGGCAACAGTGCGCGCTCTGCAGAGAACTTACAACCTACAGAATCAAGACGCTGAGGTAAGACCACACACACGTGCAACCATTCACCCACACACACATGTTCAGACTCAAGTGAGCATATGCATCCAAGCTCCATAATCTCCTCCAATAATGAAATGTAGATGGTTTCCTCTCCCTTTCCATCCCAAGGCACAGCGCTTAGTAATGTGTAATAAATTCTGTTGTAATAGCAGCTCTCTTCTTTACAGCCACCATTACTGACTAAATCCCACAAGTATTCTCTTCATGTTTTAGTACTGCACAAAGTTCCTTAATGGTACTATTAACGATGCTTGTGAGAATGTGTGTGTGTGTGTTTTCTTGTCTGTGTTTGTGTTCTGCAGCTGTGTGTGTTGGTGGCTGAAGAGTTCTTTACTGTACAGCGCCGCCTCTCAGTACAGGAGCATGAGTGTGAAAACACAGCTGCGTCGGAGCCCTTAAAACTGCTAACCTTCATCGTTAACACATAGCTCGTCTTGAGAAGAAAAATTTTATTCATATTTAGTTTTCTAGAAGCTCTTATTGATTATATGAGCTGTTTTGTTGGGGCGGTAATGTATATAATGGGGCTCAGATGTTCTGTTGTATGAGGGCAATTGAGCGGCTATTGCACTGAATCCAGACATTACATTAGACAATCAGACCCCTTGTTCAAGTTCCCACAAATACAAAAGTTGCTTCTAAATTAGATTGTTTAACGTATTTCTGTCAGTTTATTAGCTAGAAGTTTGTTTTAGTGACTTTATTCAGTTTTTGATGTTACTGTCTTGTATTTAATTTTAGTATTTAACGTTGCAATCAACAAGCTGAGGCCACTTTGCCTTTGGCCTTGGGTCCAGTTCTACGTGTAGGCCCCTTTAGTCAGACTTCCTGGCAGATGAAAGCTGTTTCTCATCTGCAAGTTCCATGAAAAACTTTTAGTGTTCGCTAAAAATACACAGGGCCATTATGCACACAGTCATGCATGGAAACACACACCCTTTCTCTCATACATCAACATACACACTCCTGAACGCACCTGTCTAAAGGCAATGGTCTGTCCTAATGTTAGTAATCTCATTCAGAAGAGGTTAATCACCTATGTCTATTCTTATGAACGTAGCAATACATTCTCCTTTCATTTTCTCTCTTTCTCTCCCTATCTGGCTCCTGGTCTGATTGGATTCCTCTTCTCACTCAACTTTTCTATGCCTTTCTATGCCTTTTCTGTTTTCATCTGCATCCTCTTCAGATAAATAATATGTTTAAAATTCTTACATAAACACAAGCCCCTCATTGTTCACCTCAGAATTAGAGCTTTTCAAACCCTAACTTTAATGACAGACTTTCATGATTTGCTATCTGATCAATTAATCCATTTTATAAGGTTTTTTCCCATTACTACAACTTAATCTGGTGAGAAAAGCACAGTATGCCGTTACATATTGTTTCACCACCTGTTGCTTGTCTCTCTCCATACAGTGGAGGGACATTTATAGTGATACGCTCTGCAGTGAATGTGATAAAGAAGCTTGTTTCTGGGGTAAAGGGGCTGAGAAGAATAGCGTGCAAGCTAAAGACTGTGTGTGTGTGTGTGATTTGTGTGAACATGTACACGATAGTGAAAGGAAATATGTGGCTGACCAGCATTGTGCGTGCCGTGGGACAGCTTTAGAAACAGTGTGACCATGAATACATGTGTGAGTGTGCCTGTGAGCTGGAGCATGTGCTTGCATGTTTGAGAGAGAGCGTGCGTGACTTTTCCCATTCCTTTCATATGCGTGTCATGTCATACGAGATGCTGCGTGACTCTATGTTTGCGTGTGCATGTATGTGCGTATGCACGCATGTAGTTTCGTGAGGGCATTTCTGATTTTTGGTGAGAGCGTAAATGCAGGCTTGTGAGTCAAGCACACAGGACACATTGTTTGTGCCCAGGTTAGGTTTACTCCATAGAAACTTCACTGGACCACATTAAGTCTGGTTCCCCAACAATTGGACCACAGAAGAAGAGGCTAGAGTTAATAATAAACCAAGTGTTGAGGGAAAAAAGTCAACCTAAGTTAATTTGTATAGCCTTATAGCACAATGTGTGTGGACTGGAAACCAAAACATTTCCTCAATTGTACAAAAAAAACCTCTAATGGGAAAAATTGAGAAAGATCACAGAGGAGGAAATCCCTGTCCAGTCCTTATACAGTAAGATATACATTTTTTTTTTTAAGTGGCAGCTATAATAAGGTAGTGTCATGGGCCACAGATATAATGTTAAAAGTAGAGCTGAAACAATTACTAATCAACTCATCGTGTTTTGACAGAAAAGGAATCATAGTAATTTTTCAAGCCAAAATGCCAAACATTCCCAGGGTTCAAGCTTGTCAGAAGTGAAGATTTGCTGCTTGTATTGTCTTCTGATATAGTAAATTGAATATCTTTGGACAAAACAAGCAATTTGAAGACATCACTGTAGGCTTTATGAAATTCTGATAATTTTTTATATTGGGCACCCATGCTGGCATACAGTAGGAGGAAAAGTCAAGAACACTGTAACACTGCGTTCACATGCTTTTGCGTGTCTGTTTTGTCTATTAGATTCTATGTTTGTCATGGAAAGTGCATGCAGACACGGAGTACGTTATGTGTCGAAGTCTGTGGTGGTGGTGGAGAGTGAAGGAGGGGCAGGGGTGCAGTAATAAATGAAGGAATGTCACCGTGTTATTGCATGTGTTGTCAGAGAGAGAGAGGCCCAGCGAGAGGAAAGCGAGTAAAAAAGGGGGTAAGGAGAGGTGCACCAGGCAGCTGCTCTGCCCCAGGGCTCTCCCCAGGAATGTAACCCAGGGCAGGGAACAGCTGCTGGGACTACGCAGGCCAGAAGGGCAGGGCTGGCACCAGAGGGTACACATACTGTACACATTTGTGCACACTCACACATTCATGAATACAGACACACACATATCCTTGTTCCCATGTGGGCAGATGGTGGATGAGCGTGTTACACTTAACTTTTACCCTTTGGTTTTGTCATGTCTGGTTTGGAATTTTTGCAGCCTTCCAGGGTTAACAGAGGTGGAGAATATATGTAAAACTGAACATTTCAAATTTGAAGGATAGAGGAACTAGAAAGCTCTTTTGAGACTAATTAAACTCATGTTTATTTGGAAGGTTGCAAAAGTAGTATGAGGATTTAAATGTGGCTATTCTAGATGGTGCATTGCTCCCTCCATGTATACAGGTGGACAAACAACAAAAACTCCAATTAAGGGTGTGAATACTGTCACACAGCACACAGGTTGATCCATTTGGCTCCTTTCTAGACTGCTACCTCAAAATGAATATCTGTACAAGTGCTGTAGAAATGCTTGAGCTGTTGAAATAGAATCAATCACCCACGCTTGGTCACTGTACTCTCCAAAAGCCTATTTTTTTGTAATTCTGTTTGTGTGGAGATACTTATGGAGGAGATTAAACTACCCCAAAAAAATAAATCGTCCAAGCACTGCATATCCCGGCCTGCACACACACACACACACACACACACACACTCTCACACACACACACAAGAGCACTGCATATTCA
>NC_048411.1:4482406-4538573 GCF_013103735.1 Etheostoma cragini | reverse complement strand
ACACACACACACACACACACACACACACACACACACATACACACTGACACACAGTGAACACACACAGATGCACGTTGTCAGAGAATTAAACAGGCCTTTTAAACAGGAATTTTGGATTGAGATGGTTTCTTTTCTTAGTCAAAGTTCACAACTGTTAACCCTCCGATTGTGGATGAATCTATTCGTTTTCAGTGGAGCACCTTCCAGCTTATTCTCTTTGCCTTTTGTTACTGGCCTTGAAGGAGACCTGCTGACATTAATGTGCGAGTGCACTGGTCAAAAGCATAAAAGTGTGATAGTGTAATAGTGTAATAAGTAATATAAACTTTGCTGCATGCTCCAGTCAGAAACACTTATCGTAGAATTAACCCTTATGCAGTTAAAGACAGTTATGCTCGGCGCTGACGGCTCCCTGGAGCAGCCAAGCAGCATGCTCAGCGGAAACAGGGAGCACAATGCAGAGAACCCCAGTGGGTATACAGGAGTGAGCCAAAAGCACAACACTGATAAGACAAATCATTTTAACCCTGAGTCATGTTAGGATTTTGAACAGGGAAGGTGGAGGCTGGGGAGGGGCAGTAGCATCAGCAGCGGTGTAGCAGGGATCAGTCAGAAGGGAGTCATATTTAAGTGATGTGAAAATTGCTGTGATTGGTGTGTGACTGTAAAAAATAATTATTTAATCAGCGGGTGTCTTTAACTGCATATTGTCTTTACCAAGAGTATCACATGGACAACTTTGAATGTACGAATATAACTCAACTAAACTTACAAAGACCAGTGACCTTGTATAACTTCAGTAATAAAACCATGGCCATTTTAAGGTGTACAGTATATGAGCTACATGAAGTGCAATTGTTTTAATGTATATCTTTGGTTTGAAGTGAGTAATTATTTTGTTTGATTTCTTGATTCTGTGTTGGTCCATTTGCTCTAATTGCTGCCCACAGTCTCTTAAATTGGAGATTTGGTATGTATTATTTCATTAATAGTTGTTGTATATTTTCCTCTGTTTTGGCTTTCAGGTCCAACATCGCTGGTGTGAGATGGTGGTCAAACATGCGTACACTCAGGCTTACAGAGACGTGGAACACTTTCTGGTTCATGACCAAGTAAGTAGAACATTTGTCCAGCATGATACAATGAAACACTGAAAACACTGATTCAACCTGAGAGAAGCCTGTACGCAATAAAAAAAAAAAAAACGTTAAGGAAAATTGATTGACTTTGTGTGTGTGTTTTCCAGGCCATGGGTGTGTATCTGTATGGGGAGCTGATGGTTCAGGAGGACCCTGAGCAGCAGGCTCTGGCCCGTCGTTGCCTCTCATTGGTCGCGGAACAAATGGACCAATCAGCACGCAGAGTGGTAGAGGAGATGGTCCTTTGACATTGGAGGTGAAGTCTCATTTCAATTGTTATGGTATTATTGTTTCATTTTAACCAAGATGCAAAATGTTAATTTTAATCTTCTTTTGCACTATTCTTTTTCAACCCTTGTGTTGTGTTAGTGTCAACAACTTTTGTCAATTTTTTGATCTTTTTAACTTTTTCTTACGTTTTGAGACTTTTTATCCATTTTGTTTGTCACTTTTTAGACATTTTTACACTACTTAAAACTAACTTATTAACTTTAGTTTTACAGTTATTTCTGGAATTTATAATAAGGAAATCATACCTAATGTTTGAGTTCGAAAAGCAGAAATTAGGAATCATTTGGACTAAAATGAAAGGAATGTATGTTGATGGATAATATTTCTATCTCACATATGAACTTTTATTCCGAGGTGGGGAACGAATAAAAAAAGGCTTTGTGTTGGCTTGATCCTAATTCCATCTGCCCCAGTCCACACTTGAGTCACTTGGCCACCTACAGTATACTTCACATTTCTCTCTGATCCCTGTGTGTGTGTGTGTATTTGTAGACTTAGAATGGGGCCTTTTCCGTAGTTTCACAGCAGCGCCATCAGGATGTGTTTGTCAGAAAAGGAATTTGGGAATGTGTTCTTCAAACAAACGAGAGAGGGAGGAAAGAAAAAGATAGAGAACAGGTCAGCGAGCGTTTTCCGAACGGCTCTGGGCGCTCTCTACTTAATGTGGGGTGATTTTTATACTGTTGACCCTGAAATTCCTCCTGCATATGTCCCCCATTGAGTTTTATGACAATTTAGAACCGTGAGGGGTTTATTGGTCTCACACTAAATGAAGGGAAGAGAGAAATGTATTGTTTAGACGGACAGACAGGAAAGAAGGGAGTAAGAGAGAGGGAGAGAGCGGAAGAGAGGACTAGAGTAAAGACAGGTCTCTTTGAAGCTGCTGATCTTTTCATAACAATCCTGCTATTACTGACACTAACCTTTGAATAATGAGAGTAGGCTATTAAAAGGATCTTGACTCGATAATTGAACTATAGTAACCCAGTTATTCTTTAAAGCGTTACAACAATACAGTAGTATACTATGGATCGAATGGTACATATACTGTATGCCACACATACACACACAGACACACACACACACACACACACTTCCAGGTGCGATCACTCAGCTTCATAGGCCCCAGTAGCTGGACGGCCATCACTGTTGTAACACAGTGGCAATCAAGCTTACATCCCTCTTTAATTAATTTATGGAAATAACACTGTGTCTCATATTATAAACAGTTCAAATCTGAGCTCAGATTTAATTAGCAACTTAATCAAGTTCCCTTTACTACAGCCTCACCTGAAACAAAATGAGTTGCCCGCGGTGTTTCTTTATAAATAATCTGAAGAAGTCGATGAATTGTTGCTCTCCCACTTGACTGGCCAAGAACCTGAGGAGGAAGTAACCCTGGACGAACCTGAACAAAACATAATTCTTTAATACAATACGGAGAAACATTGCATTATTTCTTAATTTCTTATTTCCAACATGGATAAAAACAGAACAGGACTAGAGTTTTTAAAAATCTCATATTGGAGAAGCTGATACGAGCTGATATCTGGCAGTTGGGCTAAAAAATGAATTAAACTAATTGTTGAATATCAAAATAGTTAGTAGTATATGTTCTGTTGATCTGTTTCCAGATTCTGATTCCATTATTGATCAACTGTCATTGATGCAGAGTGATACATAACATGACCTTTTCTAACTGAGCCATGCCCGCTTCAAACAGCTAACAATGGCATAAACAAGACATAAATCATGTCAAATAACCAAAATTGCTATTTTACTTTTGCAGAAAATGAAGTGTTGATGTAGAAACTCAGAAACGGATTAAAAAGTAGGTGTTAATCTTATTACCTAGCACCCCAAAACAGCAAGTATAGGCTGAAACAAGGCGCCTGTGACCTTGGTCAACACAGGCGGCCTCGAAAGGAGCTGCTAAATACTCGTCCTTGTCAACCTGAGTGACTTACAACACTAAATCCTTTTTTTAGGCCGTGACCGAGCCACTACAAGACCGGCTTTTATCTTCAGACACACACACACACACACACACACACACACACACACACACACACACACACACACACGCAAATGCACACGCAGACACAGACACACAAGACAGCTTTATGCTTTTGCGCAGGATGTGAAAGGCTTTCTAGACAAGTGCTCGGCATCTGGCTCAGTCCTGATAAATCTCTCTAACACACGTACACACACACACACACACACACACACACACACACACACACGCACACACACACACAGTGCCTCCCTACACCTCTCTGTGGAGCCTCACTCCAAGTACAGGAGGACTAAAAGAAATCAAGTAAAAGATCTATAAAATTAAAAAAATAAAAGAATAGAAGAAAAAAAAAGCATTTAGAGATGTATATCCTAACTTTTACTGTTGCTTCCCGTTGGACTGAAGCAACCAAGCCTCTGTAAACATCAATGGATCATGCTGGTCAACTGAGCCCATCTCTCTCCAATTAAAATGATGGATGAACCAACCTCCTCGCTGCTTTTTCATATTGCACTGTGGGGAGATGGATTTATGTTTTACTGCTCAGTTTGGGTGTCCCTACCATCTTTTCTGAAGTAGAGCAGTCCTACCCTTTATATATACACACACACACAAACACACACACGCACACAAAATACAGTGGGATTAGGCTGAGGCGGGCTGAGAGGGTTTTAACTGAAAACAACATGTCTGTCAAGGCGCACTCCCTGCTCTGTGTTTTTAAACCTAAAAAGCACAACCCTTTAAAGGAGAAGGGTGGTCTCCCCCTGGCTTTTTTTCTCTTCTTTTCCCTCCTCGCTCACTCCCTCGTTCTTTTCTTCCCCCAGTACATACCTCTGGAATCCCTCTTGATCTGCTTAATGAGGGGCATATCGCCGGGTTAGCCGAGCGTGGGGAATGGGAGAGGAAAGAGGGGTAACCAAGGAAATAGTGTGAGAGAGAGGGAGAGAGGACATACAGGGCTGGTCTATCATGACTGCGCTCTGATGGCAGAAGTGGGGGAGAAAGTCCCGACAAAGTTAGCGATTTCCCTTCCTGGGTGTTGCTAGTTAGTGCGGACTTGAAGATGTCGTTAGAAGAGGGACAAAAAGAGACAGGGAGGGAAGATCTTGTTCTTTCATGTCTGGGCTGTGAGGGTTCCTGGCGTGCTGATTTGTGACTTATGATAAAATCACATTGCCAGGGATTACCACACAGCCCTGACCCAGCCAGCTGCCATGGCAACTACAGCCCTACACACACACACACACACACACCCTCATTCGTCCCCACAGAAACCTAAAACCAAAGAAGATATGATTATCTAAGAGTCTGTGATTGTGTTTAAGGAGTTGATGATTTGGAAGTACGAATGATGAGGGAGCCACAGGGTCTCGATGTGGGTGTTTCGCAAGAATGTGTGTGTGTGTGTGTGTGTGTGTGTGTGTGTGCGTGTGTGTGAGTCAGTCCGCCAGACAGGTTGTGTATCCTCTCTCCAGCCAGGCACAGAGCTTAGCTGATTGGTGAACAGTGATTGATTTCCTCTTTGTTCACAGTGGCTAAGTTCTGCACCTGAGGAGAGCATGACCCAGACAAGCAGACAAAGGAAGACAATGAATGTGTGTGACAGAAAAGAAAGTGTTTACAGTGGCGGCTGTGTGTGTGTGCGTTTGTGCTTTTGTGTTCATTTATCTAATGTTTGTACATTTCAGTCACAGAACTCCCTCCTCTTTGTCTTCTGCTGTTTTCTCGCTCCTTATAGAACTTGTTTGTCCTGCATCCTTTCTTTCTTTCTTTTATCTAATTTCATTTTTCTCCTCTCTCTTCCCTATCCTACATGTTCCTTCGATTTGGTCTCAAACTTTATAATACTTCCCACTGAGACCATCTCACTCAGAAGAATTGAACACAAATTCGAAACGCTGTGCAACATTCCTAATGAGCAGCAGTTCATTCGCTCTTCTTTTATCTTCCTCTGCGTCCGTCTCCATTCACACACGGAGCATAAAAGATAATCCTGCAGATGACGCCAGATTGCACGCTTCGTAGCTCTAGCGAAGGTGAGAGCGAGTACCTCAGGAGAGCGACTGTACTTCCAGTACTAATGAGGCCTGGGGAGACCCAAACTCTGCTTAATGCTGCTGACAGATATTTAATCAATCTGGGCGCCGTGGTTACCATCATCACCCTCATCATAATTATTGTTCTTCTTATCCACTATCATCTCCTTCTTACCGCAGACTCTCGCTGTGTCCCAAAGTAATACTACATACTAATTCTATACAGTACGTGCTAAATACATATAGTCATAGTACACTGTTTTAGTCACTAATAGGAAATGGACGACTGTGTATTTGATTAAATCTTAGCTAAGTGTAGTGACTTCCTGTTATTGGAATTTGCATCTCAACTCTTGGACATCTCCTAAAATGTCAAACTATTCCTTTAACTTGACAGTTTCATTTCATTAGAGCAGGGTAACTGGCGGGCCTTTCAGCGAATCTGCTTGTTTTAGTTACTGAAATTGCAGGTTTTCAACTTTATATCACTTTGGCAGTGAGAAGTGCCGTGTGTGCTTCCCCTGGCTGATGCGTATCGACTTCTGATCTAACCCCAGCCCGAGGAAGCCAAGAGACAGAGATCCATAAAGCATTCTCACGGAACCCAGTTTCACACCGAAGGGAAAAAAACCAAGACGTCAAAGGGTGGAAATCTTCTGGAAATCTTGCAACCATTTACAACCTTTCCATCATTTATATTTATATTAGCCATGTCAGTTTCACTTTTGACTGCATGATATATGAGCTTCTATTGTCTTGGTGTTAGAGAAACAAAAGCTTGTGATCCTGTAAAACACTTCCTGATGACAAGAAAAGCCGGAATTGGGAATTTGGGTCACACCGCACGTGTTATTATTTCCTAGTGTACTAAGGGATGGTTCCACCACCTGGAAATTTCAAATGAAAAACCTTTTTTCAAGGTTATGGTTGTCTTTTTTTGTCCTTTTGTGTCTTTCCTCCAATGATTTTCTCGACTTTTTCTGAGCCTTTTGAAATTTGTGTGTGTTTTCCCCAAAATTTTTAAGGCTTTTTTTAATTTACATTTCTCACTTTTTTGTCATTTTATTTGGCATTTGTTCACATTTTAGTCACTCTTTGACCTTTTTGTTACTTTTTTGGACATCTTTTCACATTTTTGTTACTGTATTTGACTTTTGTTCAAAATTTCATTTACAGTGTTTTTAAAGTTCTTTTACCAATTGTTACTCCAAATGACAAACCCACAAATTCAATTAACTGATTATTTTTTAAACTTGTGAGGAGCGTTGTTGGGAACTATCCACAACTATCCTCAATTTGTTTGAATGAAACCCAAATATTCTGATATAGAACTTTATGGAAAAGAGGTTAAATTTGACCCGAAGACAACGCGAGGGTTAAACACAAAAACAAACCCACTTAAAACGACACACGCAGGTTCATCATGCACGTTTCTACTTAGCACGCCCACATCTGCCAACACAAGGATCAAGAAACCCCCGTCTGTCCGACATGTCCCAAGAAATAGATTGGTTTTGAAACTGTTACACAGCAAACTACATTTGCATTTTCCTACCAAACAAAAGGTTTCTCTGAAACACAAATACCTTCTCAGTGGATTCATCATCCAAGTTGTCAACAACTCCAGCTGGACTACATGCGAAGAATAAATCATGCATGCCTGATACTTTAAATTTAAATAAAACCTGACCTACAGTAGCTTCCTGCATTACCCTCGCTATAACATGGGTGTCCACGGTTATACTGGCTAATTGCAATGCGAAGCTATACCGCTCTAGCCCGATTATTCCCTAATCAAAACCATGACAGATGGCCGGGGATGTATTTTAAAACTGGTCAGCCTTTTTTTGGCAATCAGCACATGAGGCGCGGGGAGGTATTATAGCGCTCTATATTCACGATGGCGACTAAACGAGGACAGATGTGTGAATTAGAAATGAGGGCCATGTGGAGCCTGCCATTTTTAGACCTATATTTAGGGCCTGTTAAAAGAGTAATGACCATCAAAGGCCTGTAAAAGAGAGGAATTGCCATCAGAGCGCATATCTAAAAGGTGATTTATTGCACTCTAATGGGAGGGAAATGGTGCTCTGCACATCAAAGGACAAAGCAACACTGGATAGAGACACTGAAAATAAACGTCTTCAGCCCACACCACCCAGACCGTCTTCTCTTCACGCAGCTAAACTCCACTGATTGTCTTTTTAATGTCAAGTATATTTTAGACCGCTGTTGCGTTAGATTCTATTTTAAAGTATATGATTGCAATATCTTATATCACTAACTTTAAGTAATGCCGTGTACATGCTTGTTCCTCACAGAAGGGGATTGAATGGGATTTTGATGGATTTATAGTTTATGATCAGACTCCTGAAGTAGACTTACAGCCCTTTTTCACGGCAATTATGTACCGATAATTTTGGATTGCTCCCACCAGCCAGGAGGGGTCAACCAGCTAGGGAAACAGTTTAAATGAACCGACATGCGTGGTTTCTTGTGGGTTTAGCGAAGCAGAACACTGGCTGACAGCAGTCTGAGTACTAATGACTTTTTGCTTCATTACAAGTGTGTGTTCATAGCCTACCAGTGCTGCGTGGAAAAAGGAGAAGAGAGATTCGGGCTTGGCTTCCTGTGCCTACTGAGCTGATAATCAGTCCTATACAACCACTGGCTCAGTTCAGCAGGAACAGGTTTCCGGTCCACTCAGCACCAAACCACAAGATCATACACGAGAGCGGAATCCTTATGGATTTTATTTTACAAGATTTCTTTTCAGGATTTCAAACATGATCTCATCCATGCTGGTACCAGTTTTCACACAGCATGTGCATTGCTTGCTGATGGATAGCAAAATATTTGAAGAGATGACTCACTATAAATTGAATGCCTTGAAAGGAGCATTTCAGTGAACTTTAAACTCGAAGTATGTTAGGACAAATCTGTTTGGAACTTCTTTATCGAGCTAGGCAGATGAATCAGTTGGGCCCGTACTATCTACCGCCGTTAGCTATATATGTATATATATATACCGCTCAAACGATTTGTCAATTAATCAATTAGTTAGTTAAAAAATAATTGGCAAGTTTGATAGTTGTTTTTTCTTTTCTTTCTTTTTTTTCAGTTTGGTTATAGTCTGTTTTATTCTTTAGTGGAATGGAAAAATCTGTGTTTTGAACTCTGAAATGGAACATTCATAGACTAAACAAGGAATCCTTTTGTTTTTTATTTTTTTACAGAAGTATAGATTATAAAAACAATTGTTACTGAGAGCCGCAATTGTTTACGTATTGGCATATATGTAGGCAGAAAATATGTTTGCGCTAAGATGTTAGAAATAGTGTCTGCATCATATAGTATAGTTGTTTTTTCAACTGTAAAATGTCGTACTCAGTACTTAAAAAAAAGAAAAGAATTTAAGAGATCCTTTTCAAAAACTTTATTGGTAGCGAAGAGTCAAACACTGCTACAGGGGTGGAGCCCAGAGCCGCCTAGCACCAATTCCTGGTTAGTAGAGCTAACGTCATTTTTACACATAGAAAAAATCAAATATACTGTCAGAGGATCCCTGAAGAAATCCCATGAAACCTGGGACCCCCCCTTCTTATACGAACCACCTATCCCACCCCGAATTTTGGATGGATTTTGTTTTCATTTTTCTTGTTTCTATGCTCCATCTGTCGGTACATTCCTGTGCATCACAATGGATAAGGAGGTGGTTGGGTGGAGGTGGATGTGTGGATGGGTGGGTAAGTTAGATGAATGGAAGATGTTTGGTTAAACGGTGGTGGTGGGGGGTGTGGGGGGGTATGGGTGAGGTTGCATGTGTTTTTGGGTTTTATAAGCAAGAAAAATGTCATACCTGCTATCCTTTGTTATTCCCATTACAGCCTATAATCCTTTAGGTTTGAGCGACAAACATATTTTGGGGAAAAAGAAAAATATTGGCCAATTTATTATTATCAGAATTTACAAACTAAAAGATATTGGCATCCGCATCCAAAACCCGGTATCGGACGGGTTCTGTGTTCAGCCGAACATGGCAACTGGATCATTTGTCCAGACTGAACACACACGCACCGTTCCGCCAGAGGAACGTAGACATCTACGAAAGGTTCTGGAATGCTTAAATCTAAACTTATCTTTCTCTTCCAGGTTGGCTGCAGATGGAGACGACAGGAGTTTGGCGTACGACGGTTCAGAGGGTTCCCCCTCCTCTTCTGTGAGAGAGGGATGTAAACACCAGAAGGCCGCGCGCTCTCATTTTACAACCGAGGCCAATTGGCGAGGTTTAGAGGACAGCAGTTCTGTCCATTCAAGGCTAACGGAAGAAGTGTACACCAATAACAATAAGCTGTTGCTTGTGATATGAAATGTTGTTGACTACATAAATTCATGCTGTGGTCAAAGAAAAATCACATAATGTCACCTGTTTTAAAACAATAGACACTGGGAAGAGGGGGATTTTGGTTCCTTTATCTATTTTTTCAGTACCTAATGTTTCTAAGTCCACATCAAAAAAGCTTTTATGCTTTTATGTTCAAAGTACCTTCTGACTGGAATAACTTAGCAGTAAATATTCTCTCCATTTCATTTTTCACTTCCATACTATCGGTACATGCAGACTTTAACACCCTTCCAATTTGATCTCATCCCTCACTATTTTCTCTTAACTGAATCACTTAATCTCACTTTTACAGTAAAGCTCAACAATATTCTGAATATCACTATCCCATTACTTGTGATGTTGTGATTGTAGGCTCTGTGTGAATTATTTATTTTTGTTTTGCTGATCTTGTTTGTACATGGGCAAAGTTTTTGTGGTACCTTGTTCAGTACCCCCCTCGAAAACTACATTTCAAGGGTTCATCCCAATAAAAAAATTTCTAAGATATCTCACTAATAGAGATTGCACACTGTAAACCCAGATTCAGTTGTAATTGAAATTTTTAGTAGTCACTACTTATGCATTCATGTTTTGTTAAAAAAACAAACATATTCATTACTAATCATATTAGTTGTTTGTAATAATCAGCTAAAGTTTGCAGCGCACGGATCACATCAAGGGGCGGAGTCATTTGACCAGTTGTTGTAGACACAATGATGCCAGAAAAAGATAATTTATAATGAATTTATGATTCTTAATAATGACTACTAATGTAAACTTGATTTATCTACTGCATCAACTTACTGATTTATTGAGTTTCACCTTGTGTAAAAAGGAAAGTCAGCTAAGTCGGGATAAGAGTGCACCTCGGTCCATGTTTAACACCCTGAGCTGTGTGTGTAGGTGTGACTTCATGTCTGTTTAGTCTGAAGCCATGATCTGGTTCTTAAGTGTTTAGATAGGAAATACTTTCAGATGAGTCAAGTTTTAATACATAAATTACTTCTGGACAGGAAAATATACAACCTCTCAGGGCATTTCTTTGTGTGTAAATGATGGTTTTTGCAGTTTCTTTGCACGTCAAGTTAAGATTTTGTTTAATGTTTATGTAAAAATAAAATGTTTTCTTAAAATAAATGCATGAATTTTTAAGCTTATTCCATCACTGAAGGAGCAATCCTAAACCGATACTACCTCGTGCTTATTTGTTTTTTTATTGCTTTGGTAGTATTATTGCAAGTAGGTGGTAATACCTCGCAACTCTTAGTACAAAACAGATAATCAAAATCTCTTTTTTTCAAACATGTAATCACAAGTTCAATTGACAAAGTACAACACCGATAAGTAGTGTGTCATCAGACTATTTTTCATATGAAGTAATTGTCTTCTACATTCAAAGCACATCTTGTACAAAATAAAAAAATCAATCATCTTGCATGGTTCCAAAAATGTAACCATTTTGCTTCGGTAGCACAAGAAATGTAGATATACAACATGTATTTGTTTAAATTTCTGTCCAACTCCAGCAGCAGTCAGTCAGTAGTCCTATAGTCTATTATGTAGATGCATAAGCACGGCTGGCTGCAGTTATTTTAAATATATAGACTTTCTGGGTCAAACACAAAGGAACAGGGAATCATTCTCCATCTTTGTAAATAAAGAAGCAATAGAAAATGTAAATCGCAAAAGAAGTGACATTACATTTAATTATTTACATTTTATTGTACGCTCAGTACTGTCAGGAGGATTTTCATATAAACATATCAACCTTTTATCTAACACAAATAGTATTTAAAAGATAACCGGTGTTAAGTTCCCTGTCTTCCAAACCTAAATGTCTTTCAGTCAGTATGTGGAACATGAAGGATTTTTATTGTGAGGCAATTATATGAGTGGGAAGACTCTGACACGTATGAGCTGCTGCTTCTCTGCAGTGTGATCTGTCACTGCTCAAGTGTCCTTGTGGGCCTTGTAATGTGTGTATGTGTGTTTGTGTGTGTGTGTAATTTTAGCTTCTATACATAATGTGTCCTCACTGTGCTGTTTTGACACAATCCTGTCATTGCGCTTGGCTATTTCTCATTCTACAAAGGTGTCCTGAAAAAAACCCTGAACCAAGGATGAACTTACTGCTGTGTGGCTCTGTGCATTATTGTGTGTGTGTGTGTGTGTGTGTGTGTGCTTGGTTCTCGGTAGGGCTCCTCGATGCTGCATGCATATGTGCGAGTGTGTCTTGAAGTGCTTTGATCCTGCGATGAACTCTGTTAGCGTCGCTTGATAAGCAGCTTCCTTCGGTTAGTCTGAGCTCCAGCGAGCTGAGGACACACGCTGCTTCATCAACCAGACCAGACCGCTCCACCACCTGGACTCACACACAGTGACAAAAAAAAATAAAAAAATATTACTTGTGACAGGCCTTTACCAGATAAAGAAAAACGGGGATCTGAAAAGGCATTATTTCAAAAAGAAAAGGGACTCGTTATTTGTGATACATTATATCTAATTCGACATCCAAAAATCTAACTGTGGTGTTCATGGTATGAGACATTTTGGATTACAAATTACCCTAAGAATCAGCCAGAGTCATTTTAATATTCAATGCAGACTTCATTTCCAAAAAAATAAAACACAAGGTTTGTTTTTTGTCACGAATTGTTACTATTGTTGTGGATTACGAATTTAAGAAACATAACATGTTTTCCCAATGCAACTTTTACGTAAATCATAGACCTAAAAGTTAAGCCAAAACAAATAAAAGTTAAAATCCTTGAGGAATTAAAAAGTTGAACATTGTGTATCATTGTGTAAAATAGGCAAAAGCTCCAGAAAAGCTATTACGTGGATCTGGTGGTTAGATTATATTTGGTCCAAAATGAACATCCAGTCAGAAGTATTTACAAATTATTTAGCAGCAGAACGACATGTACAATGAGTCATGATGCGCATGAGTGTCTTACCCCGGGATGGTTGAAACACGAATTAGGAAATGACTGAAAACAGCCCCTCACCGTCTGTAGAATCTCTGTTGATCCGCTCAGCGGCTGATGGAAGAAAACAGCAAAGTTGACTAAGAGCTTGAGGACCACATACGGAGACAGGGACGGCTGCTGAGGTTGTGGTGACAGGAGAGTGACCAGCGACTGCAGGACGGCCCCAGGAAGAGGACGAGCTGACGCCAAGAACAGGGAGTGCAGGTGGTGCCATGCATCTTCGGCGCGTACCTGGAAACATCGATCACATCATTCATTTATGGTAAGCGGACATGTTTATTTAAAGGTCCCAAAAAGCACTGCTGTAAATGTCATTCCTCCGAATAAAAATCAATAGGTTAGTAATTCAACGATGAACAAAGACAACCTCGTGCAAGTTGATCCTGAGGGCGTAATGGGAGAGGTGGCCGTGACGACAGCGAGTCTCCCGGAGTGAAGGGGGGGGGGGGGGGGGGGGGGGGGGGGGGGGGGGGGGGGGGGGGGGGGGGGGGGTGCAGAGAGATGAAACTCGGCCCAGCTGGCCAGACACTCACTAAGAAATCAATACTACATCACCCTTCTCACCCGGCTCCCCTCCCTCTTTTGAATCTCCTTCTCTTCCGCTCGGATCATCCACAATTTATTCTTTGATGTGTTATTCTTCTTTCTCTGTATTTGTTCTCGGGCTTTCAACATCTGCCAAGAGCGAATCAAAGACCTACGTTGTTGAGCTATGATGCTGCACATTCAACGGACAGACGACCTGAGTTCAGCATTTAGCCACAGCCGTCAAATACACGAGCAGCGACAAGATAACAAGTAAAAGGTCTCAAATAGTTTCCAAAATAAATGGTTATGATATAAAAAAAGACCATGATGCACTCCATGACCTGTGAGGGTGTGCACAGGTTACTTTATTCATATTTACTTTATTCATATTATTATTTCATGCATATTGTATGTATGTATGTATATTTTTCCTAGTATTTCATTTATATTTATATTCTGTGCTTTGTGACTGATTTTGCTGCTGTAACACCGGAATTTCCCATTTTTCTTGGGATCAATAAATATCTAAATATCTATCTATCTATCTATCTATCAGTGGTGTTTTTAGGAAAATGTTAATATCAGCATGCTAACACGCTCACAGAGGTCATGCTAACATGCTGATGTTAAACAGGTATAATGTTTACCATGTTAACTGTCTTATCATGCAAAGCTTTGCTATTAAGATAGATAAATATAGATAGATAGATAGATAGATATTGATTCCAATGAAATGGAAAATTACAGTGCAGCAGCAGCAAAATCAGTCACACAGCACAGAATATAAATATAAATGAAATATTAAGATAAATTACACAGTACATACTTATAAGGATTGGCCTTAAACACAAAGTACAGCTGGGGCTGATGGAGAATTTTCCTAAATGAAGACAAACTAGATCAGTGGACCTTTTTCACAGCAGACATTTTGACTGGTCATAGTAGGAGAAGCATAGCTGAAATTGATCACCTTGACGGGGGTTCAGTCCCATTAGGTTTCCCAGTGCGCCGTTTCAGTGAGTCAGCATGCACAACACCAGGGCGTCTGCTAAGTGGAATGCAGCCATCGTTAATGGTTTTGAACATAGATGTGCTTTTCTTACTATGACATGTCAACATGTCTGCCGTGAAACAGGTCCATTTAAATCATGTCACTCTCTCACCAGCTGTAGTGCTCGGTGGTGGCCCCTGTTGGTGGGGTGGTGGTAGAAGGTCAGTAGCCAGAAGAGGGGGCCACGGTCCTCAGGCCCAGATGTCACCAACAGCTGGACGGCCACCTGCACCCAGTGGGCACACTGAACCAGGAGGAACCAGGACTCAAACAATCTGTGGTGCCTTCTACAGAACAGGAGGAGAAAACACTTCAATTAGGCATCATGGACTATTAAAAAATACTCTACAGTACTGCTGCTGTGACGGAAGCGTGTGGAATTACAGCACATCATTATACATAATTATATGAGCACATGCTGCATGGACTGCAATATTAAAACAAACTAAATAATTCATAGAGCGCGGCCGATAGAGGATTTTTAAGACTGATACAAATACTTGGTAATTTAATAATACGATTTGCTGTATTTTTTTTTTTTTAATTTCTGGAAACGTGTTACAAAACATACAGATTTCCCTACCAATAGTTATTTGTAGTAAGTTATGAGTTCTCACTAAAATAATAATATGAAAAATATGTTTTAACCTTCACAGAACACAGGAACATAAAAATATATTAAAGGTCTGATTAATAAAATGTATAAAAATACAAACCTAAGATATTAAACTTAAATTCCTTTGAACAAAAACACAGTAACAAAAAAAAAAATCTGTGTTGCCAACTGAGACGTTGTAGAGCGCCCTCTGGTGGACAAACGATGCAACACTGACACTCAAGATGGTTGACCGTCCGTTTTTATTTATTAAAATGTATTTAAATTTTTTTTACTTTAGCCCTGTTCTGTGTGTCTTACACGGCTGCTGTCATCCCTCTACTCAGCCTAAAATTCTGGAGTTTGGTCTAGACCAACTTTATCTGTAAAATGTCTCGAGATAACTGTTGTTATGAATTGATACTATAAATAAAATAGAATTGAATTGAATTGAATGTCTAATCTGTCAAATGGTGCGTTTTTGAAAATTTTCCATCTTTTCTTTGTTCTTTTTGCACATTAATACAATTTTTTACCTGGGGTGCCCAAACATTCAAGCCCCACTGTATGTAGATATATATCTATATATATATTATTTTTAAAATTGACCGTTATAAATGCCGATACCAATACATTGGGAAATTTCTAATATAGGTCTGTTGATATAACGGTCAGTCCTGCCCCCACTGACAGGAACATTGGAAAATCAAAGAGAGACAAAGCTGGTACACAGATCTGATTCAGAATTAGATACGGAATCGTACTATTTTTTCCCAGTTGTGACATGGGACACACTGAAGTACACTGAAGTACAACTGTGATTTACTTTTTCCACATGGTAACATTTCATCACATAACTAAAAAGTATAAAACAGTGATAAAGATCAATGTTAGGTTGGATTTTGTGTTTTTTAGTACTATACAAGCATAAGTCTAAAGTAAAATATGAAGTTGTGTTACGTCTAATAACACTTCTTTACCGTCCGTGCCAAATAACATTTCTAATACTCGGCAAACTGTGGAACCCAGTCCTGAGGCATGGCAGGACGCTGGAAATGGGAAGAATGGGTCTTAAGCTGAGATGACAACTAGTCAATGTCAGTCTTTTAAGCACAAATTGCAAATATTTTCTGGTCCATTGTCTTTAATAGTACCAACAATAAAAGGGAAGTCTGATAGATTTGGGTGTGCAAAGTTTCTTTTTGTAGTTTTTTTTGTAGATTTGGTATGTGGTTATATGCACCCCAGCTCTCTCCTTTTTGTCTTTGGTTGAGCCCAGTGGTTTCTTCTTCTACCTTCTGGTTCCAGCTTCCCAAATGCAAATTGGGAACTTTTTCCTTTTCTTTTTATGATATGATATGATATATTTGATTGAAAAATGAAAGCCTCTCTAAAAGATTGTTTCACTATTTTCTGACCAATTACGGGCTCTAAGCAAAAATAAAACAAGAAAATAATCTAGAATGAAAATAATAACCCTAAAATAATAAAGGAAGACAGAGAGAGGAGAGTGTCATGGATTGCTGTAAAATGTAAACAAGTACGCGAGAGAGCTGCAACAGATCAACACAGCTGCCAAACCGAGAATATAACTTTCCCATTCCCTAATACCATCATTAGGCCTCTTTTCCTCGTCTCCCCTCTTTTCCCTTGGCTCCCGATGTGACCAGCAGCAACCCTCTGCAGTGCCCTGGCAGCTGCATCCTTGCTAGGAGCAACACAGCATACTACTTTCCCACCGCTGGCTCAGAACAACGTTTTTGGAATTTTGCAAGGAGCTCCGGAATGGAGCAGTGGTGGGGAAAACGGGCCCTCTTAAAAATACCGCGGCTGGAGGGTATCAAGTCAGCCGTCTCCATCTCTAGGACATCAACTGCGTTTTATCTGCATCCCCTATCCTCGTTCTATCTAAATCTGTACAACCCTGGCGACTCACTCTCTCCTTCCCGCCATTACATGCCGATGTGATATGTTTTCCTCTGTCTACTTTCTCTTGTTCTTCTTCTGCATTCCTTTTCTCACTCTTAATGGTCTCTCTAACACTTGTTTTCTCAAAAGCTCTCTCTTTCCAAAACTAATGGCCTCTAATAAGTGCTTGGAGGAGCCACGCCGTGCACCAGGACCTCGCTGCTGTAATGCAAGGGGGAAATATCTGACTAACCATCCCCTCAACTGCAGGTAATGGAAAAAAAGGAACACCACACAGGCATTCAGTAGGGTGGTGGAAGCAGACACACATTAACACATTCCCTGTGCAAGCCTTTCTCACTCACTAACCTGGTGCTACTGCTGCTGTCTCCGTCTCCGTCTCCATCCTCCTCTTCCTCTGTCAGTCTCTGTAATGAGCCACTGAGCCGGTTCAGGTGATGTCTCCAAACGTCCTGAGGCATCTCTGCAACAACAGATTCAGATATACAGACATAGTGATCACTAAATGCATAGCCAGTGATTTAGTCAATGTTAAAGGAATAGTTCAACACTATGGGATATAATAAGTTAGAAAAAGAAGATTGATAACACCCTTTCTGAGCGTTTTTTTTTTCTTCTGCTGTTGATTGAGCTATAAAAGAGCTTGTAGGCAGATTGCGCTACCATTGGACATAATTAGGCTAGCTGTTTCCTCTTTTTCTCAGTCTTTATGCTAAGCTAACCAGCTGCTCATGGTAGCTTCATATTTGCTGTACAGACATGAGAGTGGTATCAATTATTTCATCTAACTAGAAAGCCAAAAAGTCTAACCAGTCTATGGTTACGATGCAGAATACTTCCAAATAAAAGAGAGATACTTAGAAAGTGAAGTTATTGCTGTCCAGAGGGTAACATGAGCCACAACGTTCCAAATATCTGACACAAGTATTTTCCAAGCTGAACTGGATCAACTAGTGTTAGTACTTGCAATTACTTTTTCCTGTTTTCCAGCTATTATGTTTTTGTGCTTAAAGGGCCAGAGTGGTGTCTGCCACATGGCACATTGTTCCTTAAAAAAATAACTTCCCTAACACACGCCAAATGTACTAAAACCCAACCTAACTGACACTTCAGGTTGACAAACAAACTATTAAATATTTAAAATGCTTGATACCTTGATTCAGCTCTTCCCCCGGGATATGTTCAACAATGCCATGCAGCCAAGTCTTAATTTATAACTTTTTCAGAGGAAGCACAAATCATTGTAAAACCTTAAATCCTCTACCATTTCCATTCAGTCACGGGTGAAAAACTGCCACACACACACACACACACACACACACACAAATAATTAACTGGCTGGGCTCCATTCATGTAAATCATTCCTGCCTACAGGCCAGTCTGGTCACACACTGATAACCACTGCCTTACTGTGTCCCTGCATTCACCTACTGTGTATCTGTGCAAAAGTAAAGATTCCCACACATAAACACAAATAACAAACATGATGTATAAATCTTATAGATTATGCATTGTGTTTGTGTAAGGCGATCAATGGTTTCGGTTTTTCACAATAAATATACCTTGTACAAAACAGGAAAAAATAAACATCTGTATATATTTCAAATAACAACACCAACAACACCAATCATATATCATGTTCCACAGTATGTCAGCTTTTATATTTGACTTACAACACTTTGTTACAAAGTTGTTAACTAACTATAATTGATTTGCAAGAACACGACACACAAGGGCCCATTCACCCTGCAACAGGAAAACTCTGTTGACACACAGTTGAAGAATACATGAATATCCCTTTGCTCACAAAACAAGCTTTTGTGCATTGTGTCAAAGGAAAACATCCAGACACACACATACATGGATGAGTGTGTACACACTGACCTGAAGGCCGGGTCAAGAGAGGAACCAGCAGACTCTGAGGTGATTGTGGGAAAAAGGCCTTCAGGGATACACGTGTCTGAAATCAGACAATGCACAAATGTTCCTGAGCTTCATAAATTTGAACTATATTTACCCTAAACTCATTCATCACTGTGCTCTCAAAGCCTGAAAAATGACACTTTGAATTGGGGTCTGTGTAACAGTGATACAGTAGGTGCTAATGTGTAATGTAGCGTGTAATAGGTAGCGTTTAGTGCAGTGTGACTACAGCCATCGGAACGGAGTCAACTGTAAATACACTGTAGCACTGCCATCTACTGACTAATAGAGGTGAAAAAAAGTAAAGCTATATTTGAAAAAAAAACTGTGTAGCAGACAATGTATCACACCTACGCAACACTGATATTTTTGGGCCTTTTGACAGTGATGGCTGACATGGAAGATCCAGATAATTCCCTACAGTCACACAGGATGTGTTGATGAAGGTGTCCTTTACTGTACAACAACAGACTCATGTATGGTTGAGATAATCTATAGGGGCTGCAAAAGTTGAAAAGTATATCGTGACACATCAGTATTACAGCTCAAAGTGGTTATCACACATTAAAGGTGTTGTATTTGCACAAAGTTAATACCCGCAAATTGATGATTTAAAAGCGATTTGGAAATATCGTCTACGAGGCAGAGGGGTGAACCGTGGCGTGTAGTGTTAGCAGCGAGCTTCCAACCGGAGATCGAGTGATAATGATGTGGAGGATTCATCAAGTGTGAAGTGATGTTGCCTGCAGCGGGGAGGTAATTGTTCATTGCCCTGTGTTGGTATCTAAGCGTACGGTACAAAGGTAACCATCCTTATATTTCCAGCAAACATGGTGGATAAGAATAATTAGAGGTCACTCTGCTACAGTAGGTGAAGTTCTTGTATTAATTGTGATTTTCTCTCATGGGATAAAGAAAGGTATTTCTTCTTCTTCTCCTTCTTCAGCACTAAGGAGGAATGTGTTTGAGGTCCTTGATCACCAAAGTTATCGGCAGTGTCATTAAATCACCGCAGCATCTTGATGAAAACCATTTTGTGTTTGTAACCACAGTCGACTTAAATTCTTTTGATTTTATCACCTGAAAAGTACTCTGAACTCATAATAGCCCCCAAAAACTAGAGCTGTAAAGATCCGTTGATTCATTTTTTAGTCAATCTACATTAAATGTATTGCCGACAATTCTGATAATCTATGGTTTGTTATTTTTCAACAGAAATATTAACTTTTTCTAGCTTTTCAAATGTGAAGATTTGCAGCTTTTCATTCAATATTGTATGAGATGTTATGAACCAAAAGATGAATCCATTAATCTGAAAAAAGAGGAAGATTAATACAAATAATCCCTGAAAGTCAGACATTTGAATCTTTGTTGAGAATCAGAGGCCTACCTCATGCTGCAGCAGTGCCAGTTCCTGAAGGAAACAGTTGGTAAAGGTTTGGATAACACACTTAACAGACTCGTTCCCTTCAGCTTGCTTAAGGACGGACCTTTTGGGCAGAAAAACAACAGGTGTACTCTGTTGCAACACTTACACAGAATTTACAAAAATAAAATACGGAGTCACACACTTCAGCAGACCAAAACATGTTACATCAACTGAAACACACTCAAAATGACACAAGCTCTCACCTGAAGATGTCGTTTACAATCAGGAATATGGTCCAGTGTTGAGCACTGGCTTTAGGCTGAAATATAGAAAAAACACAATTCAAAAACTCTGTGAAACTGTGTTGCTTCATAGATATTGAAACCACAAGCTTATGATAAGTATAAAAGTACAGAAACAAGCATGTGACAAAACCTATCCGTTAAATGACAACTAACTTCAAGACAGGCCACTGGGTGTCACTGTTGCATCGTCTACAAGCTTCCATTAAACCAGAGAGAAAGAGAGGGAGAGAGAGAGAGACAGACAGACAGACAGACAGACAGACACACACACAGAGTGCCTAATGCACCCACATCATGTGTTTTAAATTTAACACATTCTAAAACGCCCCAGCGCAAACATTTAACAGCTGTACTGTTCATGTCTGCCTTTCTCTACATGTTTACATATCTTCTAGTCCCTAATTATTTTCCCTGTCACCCCTCAACACTCTTATATGGGGACATACACTTCACTATATTAGGAGCATATGTAGACTATTTTACACGCTTTAACCCTACAGTGCATTACAGAAGTAGAGTGATAAAAGAAGCACCAGAATCAGTTAAAAGCAAGCTTCCTATTTATCAAACAATTAATTTTATTTGTCACATAAAATCATATTAGGAAAGATTACAGTGAAATGTAATCCCATCAGATCCTTCAACTTGTGTGTATGGGGGCCAGTGTCTTTCTTTAGGATCCTTGTGTCCTCAGTGTTGCCCCCCTAGTCTTTTCTTGCAGTGCCTGGTGTAAATATCCTTTAGGCAGACTAGGGCTTTTCTAAAGGGCCTTGCGGTCCTGTTCTGGGTTACACCGAGGACCCACTGATATCAAGGGGGGCGCAGGTACTTCCCGATCATCTCTGTAGTCTTGCTGACACCAATCACCTACTTAGTGACAGGTAGGCCTTTTCACTGTTGTCTGTGATCAGGCCCACCCACATCAGCAAACTTCATGATGGTGTTGGAGTTACACTTGATTACACAGTTATGTGTGTACAGAAAGAGGCTTCAAACACAGCCCTGGGGTGCTCCGGTGTTAACAATGAAGGTCGAAGATGGGTGTCCGCCCACACTCACCCCCTGGGGTCTGCCTGTCAGGAAGTCAAGGATCCACATGCACAATGATGTGTTAAATCCCAGGTCCCTCAGCTTTGTGACAAGCCTGGATGAAAACTATGGTGTTAAAAGATAAACTGCCGAACAGCAATCTCACATAGCGTCCTTTCTTTTCCAGGTAAGATAGGTTGTGATATTAATATGTAAATTACTCACAGCCATTGGTGTCGGTAGTTAAAAATGTAGAACACCATATATTACAATGACTTTAATTCCATATATTTACCAATGACCCACAACCTGGTTTTATAAAGGGATGTTTAAGAGCTTTAAGAGAGATTTTTTACTTTATTCCAAGCCACAGATAACTGAAAAATTGAAAGTGCCAGAGAACCAGACCAATTAGGGTGTTAGTGAGGTCAACAAGCACTAACAGCCCCACCCAGTGTTTATATGCTGCCATTACAAAGTTCCATTGTACAAATGAAGTCCCTTAATCCTGAGTTTTGACATGTCTGTTTCTATTTTGTCCTCTCAGGGCAGAAAGCAGCATTATTCAAACAAAATGTGTAACAAGTAATGTTTTTTTGTGGGTATCCTCTCTACATTGGCATACGGTTTGTGTGTCGGTGGGATTCTGCATATGTGGGTTGCATGCCAGCATACATGCGTGTAAAGTGTCATGGTTCCCCCTAGTGAAAACAGATGGGTTTTTTGAGCGTCCTCCTCCATACCTTACCACTAACACTTCAAGCAGGGTCAATTACACCACACAACAAACATCCTGTTTTTGGCAGTAAGGCCCAGGAAGTGAGTGTTTATTGTTTTTGGGTCTGTCTCTCAATGGATCACAGAGCGGTGAGACAAGCCAAAACGAAGAATGTGAGCCTAATTTCATGTTTCCCATTTTTGATTGCAGTGAGTGAGTGAAAGGGAGGCGAGCGGAGATCCAAGCCAGTCAGCTCACACGCCTCTCGTTTTAACGGACACTAGCGTGTACACAGACACACAAGTGAAACGCACATCTGACATACAAACAACCCAAAGGCCAAGTGAAACCCCGACATATGCCTCCCATGCTCTTAACGACAGACACGCTATGATCCCAGATGCAATATCATAAACAAAGAATGGTGGCTGCAGGCATGTGTGTGCGAGGGTTTACATCCAGACGTGTGCGTGTGAACAAGCAAGGTGATAAAAACAGAGGTCAATCAGAGATGGATGAGAGGGTAAACAAGTAGATACAAGACAGGACAGAGAAGTAAACAGGCAATGATTGCCTCTCGGCCTCTCTCCTACACACACGCACATGCACGCACGGACGCACCCACGCACGCACGCAAGCACGCTTGCATGTTCTAAATCATTGTGGGATAAAAAGTAGGCCTTGGTGGCCTTGTGAAAAGAACACAAAACACTGCTGGTATTTTCTGATTGCATTGTAGTAATGAGGAAATGATCTTCAACAGCTAGTCCTAACAACGAATATATCAAAAGTCACGTCTGACTTTTGAACTGGGCATGATCTTAAGTTATATGAAGTGAGGAGCGGCCAAAGACTCAAGTGACAGAGAGTTCAGTACTTACCCAGCACAGTAAAGGCTGTGCAGCACAAGCCAAATGATGTGAGATGCAGTTTAGAGCTAGCCAAATGATGTGAGATGCATGCAAAGCAAAGCCAAATGGTGCGAGTTAGCCAGGCAAAAACAGTCAATAAAGATCCACCAATAAAAGCGATGGAATGATTCCATATGAAAACATTACAACTCATAATAAATGAGCAGGCCTGATTTTCAATCCGTTGGGTTTCACAGTTTACGAAGAAGTTCAAAGTGGAGCTCAAAACATATGGCGTGTGCATTGATTTCTGATGCGATACTTTATCATTTAGGGCAGATAAGTCTAACTATGTACATAACAAACCAACATTTAACAACAGCAGTATGTCACCAATTTATCAATAATGTAAATGCTGCCAATTCATTCAGCAGAAATAGCAGAAAATACCACAGTACACATTTCTCTCCAAGTCTTAACTGTTAAGATAAAACGAGACCATTATTAGTTAATCAACAGTAACAGAAGTAGATCTTTGATATTTTTCATATAGATTAAGATGCACTCAGATCAGATCACAATTTCAGCTTGCTAAATACAGTACAGTATACTTTGGCTTGGCCCTCAGGGACTTATTCATTATGATGCTGTCAAAGTAGTTGCTTGATAAAGATAAATGAGGTCAAATTAATGAGATTTAAATGAAGGGTTCCACTGCGTACTTGTCTAGACATCACTTGTGAAAAGCTGGTTTAAAACAAAACCAGACATTTCACCAATAAACTAAACCAGAAGTGAAATGATGAGTTGATTAATAGATCGGTCTATCAACAGGAAATGAATCTGCAACTTATGTGATTATTCATCCTCATTTTTCCCAAGCAAAAATGCCTAACATCAAAGGTTCCAGTTTCTCAAATGTGGAGATTTACTCGGTTTCTGTTTTACCTCCTTGTAATCTAAATATCTTTGGGTTTTTGGACTGTTGGTTAGACAAAAAAAGCAATCTGAAGATGTCACCTGGGGCTCTGAGGTATTGTGATTATTTTAAATTGCTCATTTCATTGGATGTACAATTAATCAAGAAAATCAGCAGATTAATTGATAATGAAAATATCTGTTAATTGCAGCCCTAAACAAATTAGGGTATTAATTCAGTATTAAGCTGTTGTTTAAACATGGACACATATTATTAGCCAATCACATCATCACAGAAGTACGTGACTATTTTTTTTAAGTTGTGATTCCTTAAATCAAAAAGATTACCTACCAGCAGTGACTGTGCAAGTTGCTGCTTTAGCTTCTGTGGTGTTGACCCTGTTTTGGTGAGAACACACTCTAGCAGACTGAGCACTGCTTTTTCCAGACTGGTCAGGTTGTGACACCACAGGGAGACTACTGCCTGCTCCTCCAAAGACAAGCAATGACTGAAAAAAAAAACAGCACTGATGTTGTTATTGTCACATCTGAAATATTGTTTGTGAACATAATTTAATAGAAAAACTTCCTGAAAACAGATTTTAAAGCCTGAAAGGATCTCAGCGCCTTTGTGTGTTCCCTTACCTGGAGTAGGCAGAGCTCAGAGCATCCAGGAAGTCTTCACTAAGTGCTGCCCTGACACAAGTCACTGGCTGCTGCAGCAGGGCACCAATGAGAGGAGCAGCCTCGGGATAAGTGACCAGGGGGACACAAGCCACTGATGTGGCCAGAATGTTGTCACATGAACACCTGCACAGAGTATATAGACAAAATCTGGATTATCTGGAACTTCTTATGGCCTACAAAGATAAGAATTCTATAAGAATTAATTTCCTGGGGTCCAAAAGTTTTGTGTGCTTTAATCCTTTCCAGCAAAATATACTCTTTGTGTGTGTGTACTGTATGTATGCTGACAACATTATGTTCCACCCCTCATGCCAACTAAAATATTTATAATGTAAACTTTATCCATTGTGGTAGCTACAGTGGCTTGTATAAGTTTACACACCCATGCTAAAGTTGATTAAAAAGAGGGATAAAAAAAACATCTTTTGGAAATTGATCTTAACGCCATAATTCACAACAATTAGGAAAATCCAATCTTTTAAGGACACCAATTTTCTTTGTGAATGAATAATGTATTGTTAATAAATAAATGTTCTTCCTTAAATATAGGGGGAATAAGCATACATACCCCTATGTTAAATTCCCATAGAGGAAGGCAGATTTTTAGTTATTCCTGATAAAGTTCCCTTGCCCTTTGGAATTATAATAGCCCCCCATCATCACATACCCTTCACCATACCTAGAGATTGGCATGGTGTTATCTCAGTTAGCTTAATAGCTGGTTTGATTTGCATTGAGAGATAATCTTATGGAAAGTTCCCCATGCCTATAGTTAGTCATTAAGATCAATTTCCAACAAATGGTTTTTTTTTTATTCCTCTTTTTAATCAACTTTAGCCTTGGTGCGTAAACTTATGCAAGCCACGGTAGTTTCTTAAACAGCACACTGTTTTATATAATACGGGTGTGTTTCAAACCTAATAGGCCAAAACTCTCCAGCTTTTTAAAAACATTTTTTTCCTCTGTTGTATACAAATTGCAAATGGAATAACTTTGGGGTTTGGTCTTTAGTTTGAACAAACCAGACACATGAAGGCATCACCCTAGACTCATGGAAAACTGAGTCTAGGGTGATCTGTTTTTTTTTTAAGATTATTTTTTGGGGCATTTTTTCCCTTTATTAATGACCCAATGGATTAAGAGGAAAGGTGGGAGAGAGATGGGGGATGACTCGAACCCGGGCCGCTGCAAAGGACTTATGGGGCTCTCTTACTGGGTGAGCTAGAGGTCGGTTTAATTGTGAACTTAACAGTTAGTTGCAAAGACTGTCAAAATAACAGTCCATGGCTGCAGCCCTAATTTCATTTTTACTGTACCTCTGATTTATGTTGCCCAAAGAACGGCAGCTCTTCCCAATGTTTTTCTGCAGCAGTTCCACCATCTGAAATGCAGGAAAGAGGACAACTTGCATAGATGTCGACATACTTACATACAGTATGTATCAATGGCAGGCAGGCAAGAATTAGGCAAACAGAAATAATGTGCTAATACCTTTCTCAGAACTTTGAGATGATACTCTTTAGGTGGTACATCCATTTGCTTCATTAATGCCTGCGCTGCAGCATCGTCTTCTTCTGTAGCAAGCTGACACAGCACTTTCTGCGGGAGGGCAGGCAACATAATGTGCAGCAGATTATTGTAACTTTATGTGTATATTTCTAACAGTGGACAAGACTTTAATGCAATCTGCCCGAACGCCAAGATCCATCACATCAAAGCTAATTAGTTACTGGAATATAGGATGACTCGGTTGGCGTAACATCATTTGGAACACATGAGTGGAGAAAAGGCATTCCAGTAAGTGAGAATGTATGGACAACATATGAGCAACTTTAGACATGAACATTCTTTGCTACGGAGGGCCTTGGAGTTTTACAAGCATTTTTCAGAAGGGGCCTCATCATACAGTGATAAAACTAGACTAATAAACTCAGCTGATTCTCGTTTGTGGAAAAAAAAAGCGAGTTATAATGAAGGAACAAAGGGAGAGAACACAAGATTCTGTAGAGTATGATACTGTAGTCATAATGTTAAAAGAGTGGCTCGTAAACCTGAGGGATGTTTTCTCTCAACAAATATAATACATTATCAAAAATTATTCAAATGCAAAAAAGGGTTGAGCCAGAAATTTTTACGTTCAATGTCAACATCCTTAAATAACAACAAAGATGCCACACAGGATTTAGCTGTTTCATGATTAATAAACGGAATGCTTGGCAAGGATTCAATCAGAAGTGTCATCAAAGCCAGAAAACCTGTTACTCTGACTTAGGGATTGGTTTAGACTTTGGAAACAGTTCTCTGTAGTTGACCACAAGCTGTTTGTATTGTACAATCCAACAGAAACATCCAAAGCCTCACATCTTCAGCACGCATCAGTTTTTACAACTCTAATGAATCGACAACAGAAACAACCACACTACTAAGAGTAGACTAAAGAAATACAAATCCCTGTCAAACTGCTGATAAAAGGATATCAACACAAGATGAGGAGAGATAGAGAGAGACACAATATGTTAAAAAAGGAGGGCGAAAAAATACTAAAAGTGATGGATGAAAAACCAAATCCCAGGCAGAGAAGCACTGCAGCGCTGTTGGTGGAGCTCTGTGGTTTCTTTGGCCGGGCTCTAGAGCACGCTAAGATGCTTACCCTCTCACAAAACAACCCGATCAATACCATCTGAACGCACTCAAACTCTTCACAATGAGTACATACAAAACCCATCACACTTATCCCAACCTTGGTAAGGAGGCAAAGTGGGTCTGGGGGATAAGAGAGGGAAGGAAGACTGGTTAGAAGGAATGGCAGAGACCGACTGGAACACACAACGATGGCTGCATTTAGAGCAGAGACAATAAGGGTGTGGTCACCGGAGGAATGGGTTGAAGGGCAAATGGATAGACGGATGGCAAATACTTTAGGTCAAAAGTCATCTTTCTCTCGCACAATAACAGCAACCGAGCTGGCTTTGGGGGCTTAGAAAATGCTGCTGCCATAGAAATTATCCCTCTATAAATCTTAAATTAAAACAGAGGATTTAGAAAAATGCACAAGGCAAAGACTTGGGTTGGTTTTGATGGGTGCCTGTAAAAACCATGATTGAAATCTCCCAAAACCAATGAAAAACTCAAGTGTAACCTCAAATGGTCAAAATAGCGGAGACAAAAAGAATGACGTTGAATAAGGGGAAAGAGTACAGAAAAGTCAGGATGAATATGCAAAAACAATCAAGTTATAAGTAATTGTGCTCAAACCTGGCACAATGACAGAGTGCGTTAGAGAAAAGCGTCATATCAAAAAGTGCCTTTTCCTCCTAAATTAAATGGCCCAATCCACAGTCTTTTGACCACATGAATTTGAGCCGAGGTATTTAATTAAAGAGGTTGACTTATACATAGAAAGGCAACAGTTTGTGTGCTTCTCACTTAATCAAGATTAAAAATGTGTGTTTTACTACAGTTTTAAAAAAACACTTATGTCAACAAATCTTAAATAGAAAGATCCAACATTTTGATATAGTTTTTGCTAGTGTTAGTTCAAGTATGCTACACTAATTTAGGAGTAATGTCTGTTTCCAATCCTGTGTTTTGGATGGGTAGGGGGCTATCCTTTTGTATTTGGGTCATAAATGATGCCTAAAAATAAAAGCAAAGAGTTTGATATCACACAAGTTCATTTACCTAAAAAGAAAAGCTGTGAGATTTAAGGAATAGTTTGACATTTTGAAAAATAGGCTTATTCAATTTTCCTGTCAAGAGTTAGATGAAAGGTGGCGCCCAGATAGCTCAGTTGGTAGAGCGGGCACCCATATACAAAGGTTTACTCCTCGATGCAGCGTGCCCGGGTTAGACTTTGACCTGCAGCCCTTTGCTACATGTCATTGCCACTCTCTTCCCTTTCATGTCTTCAGCTGTCCTTTCAAAATAAAGGCCGGAAATGCCCCCCATTCCCCCAAAAAATTAGTACGTTGACAGATGTTAGGTGAAATTAGATGAAAGGTTCAATATCCCTCTCATGTCGGCGTGGTAAGTATAGAAGAGCAGCTTAGCTTAAAAAGTGGAAGCAGGGGGAAACAACTAGCTTCTGTCCAAAGTTCAAAAGTACATCAACAGTTTATTCACCAGCCCGGTATCTGTGCACCGTCAACTCAGTGACGTCAAGAGTCCCAAGACAAATAAATATTAATTTCAGTAAGTCAGACTTGCTGAAGGAGGGATGCTACCAAAGATGAAATACAAAAGATAAAGGGGAAACATTATTGTCACGAAGAGGCTTTCATCTCTTAATTAAACAGCAGTCAATGTGTCCAAAATATGTTGTCATAAAGCTGCCACAGTAGCTTCAGGGCCTACCTGCGGTTCACCCAGTTGGAATCAGTAAAGATACATGTCAAAGATTAATCCATCCGCTGGCCCTCTAATATTACACTCTCATGCTTTATATATCTGTCATCTCCTCAAAGATCATGCGATGTTACAGCAGCCCTGTGTGGTCCCTCTGCTAGTACAGGATGTAGAGAAACAAACCGATTGAGCCAATGACTATCTGACATAGCCTCCAGCAATGTGGCTGTACCCAGCATTTATCAAACCCAGTGAGAACACTCAGATGTGGAGAGGAGAGGCAGACAGGGAGGGGTGAAGGAAAGATGTGAGTGCAAAAAGGCAAAATACTCTGCACGCTATTATCATTTAAAGAGAAAAATACATGTGGCTACTAACTGTATATACGGTAGCAGTAAAACACATGCTTTTACACAAATACTCACATACTTATGCGAGCACACGCCCAAAATTACACAAATTTGGTATTTAGGTGCCACTTAGCACCAGACCCTCAGTCTATTATGGAGGCAGCAAGAAAACAATGTTGGGGAGCAGGATCAGACAGGGCTAACAGAAAACAGGCCGTGTTCTGCATTCCAAGACAGGCAGTCCAACACAACACAGACTCAGGGAGAGACAGACCATCTCTGGCCTAAAACCATACATCTGCACTGCTCCCCCAGACGGGATGAGCTGCGGTGAATGGGTTTTTTGATGCTTCCCGCCATTCCTGTCATTTGTGGCGAGTGGAAGCTTCTTTGGAGAAGAGGAGAATGAGGAGAAGCTGTAGAGTTGGTTATGAGTTCATTGTACTGTACTACTCTATTGTATCAACACTTTGATCTGGTAATGCCCTGCATGCAAATTTAGCATGAGTGAACCTTTTAACTCTGACCGTCAGCTCTGTACCACAAGCATTCCGCTACAATTAAATACTATACAATGTTGAAAATACAGTTTTAACCAAAGCTGTTTATCAAGGATGAAAACGTGTCAGTAGAAGAGCCTTTTAAGGAGTTTTATCTCAGTTATTTTATGGTTCTCCTGCATTTAAGAAAGCAATGTTCAGTGTTCATAACCTTAGCAAAGTTTGTTCTCCTACCAAACCTTAACTGTTGCTGCCTATTCCCTCCTAACCATGACTGCCCCTTTAAACAAAAATTAGTAAGGTAAACATGGCTTTATATGCAGAGATAATTTAAGGATTGAAGGTACACCAACACAAAGCCATGATACTAAATCCCTTTTCCTAAATGTTTTCCTCATGCTGGCCTCGCGTTTTCCCATATCAATGTTCTGTTTAGCTACCCAATTGTAATTACCCAAAAATAAGATGATTGATTGCACACAACACTCTTTGGCAAATTCAAAGTTCTACTTTCATTAATTTCGGGGTGTCTTATTCAATTTTATAGCATTTGAAAAAAAATTGAAGTGGTTTCAAACTAGTATTGAGTAAAAGTTTACATATTCCAGTCTGTGATTATCCATCAACGAATTTAGTCGAAATAATTCCTAATTTCTGCTTTTTTAACTCAAACATAATTTCCTTTTAATGACGTTTATTGACCATAAATTCAAAAAATAACTGTAAAACTAAAGTTAATAAGTTAGAGTAACGTGTGAAAACGTAAAAAAAGTGACAAACATTTAAAAAAAAGTCAAAAGTGTTGAAAAATAGGACAAAAACTTAAGAAAAAGTTAAAAACATAAATAAAAAGCGTCAACAAAAGTCTGGATTTTAAGGAAGACAACACAAGGGTTAAGCAAAAAACAGATAAATGTAAATCTATAAACCATCTTGAACACATGCACATTCACATGCAGATATTCAGTCATATGCCAATACCAAAACACAGACATACTGTAGACACAAACACAACCAGGCACATTTGCACTCCTCTTCCCCTCTTATGGGTCAAAGACCATCTGGCAAATTCAAGGTTTACTTTCAAGGCACTGTTTTAATTAGCAAGCTGTTTTATTAGATGAGAAATTAATCAAAAGAATACAAACACACAGTTAATCTGGCAAAAATGTGAAGGTCCCACATTGTTTATCATAAGCCATCTGTGTGAACCCTCTCAAAGTTGAAAATTGCAGAATCTTTTCTTCCCTCTGTTCTATTTCCCTCCTTTGTGTGTGCGTGCCATAAAAACACAGTGAGCAAGATCAACTAAACATAATATAAAGGCTGATCCTTCTCTAGTGACAAGAGGCAGTGAAACAGTCAATTTTAATTTGCTTTCAAAATATGTTTTACAGTTTTGGGCACATAAGGCTTAGACTAACAGAGACCCTATGTCCCCCATTTATCATCCGTGTCCCATTGGAGAGGAGACGCAGAGGGCTCGCGAGAGAACTCCTATTAAAAGTAAACTAGACAGAAAATCACTTCAGCAGCCCAACAGGCAGTTAAAGATTCTTTTTAGTTTGTTGGAGTATTTGTTAAAGGTTTTATAATCCATATGTATGTTAAGTCTTTCCAGAAGTAATTAGGACATAAACAGCAAACAGATCAGGCCTGAGAAAAGGCATATGATGGATGATTGGAAAATAATAACAAGTAACAACTCAACAAGGTTTTGAATGGGCTGAACCGTAGCCTAAAAATTCAAAATATTCAGTTTTTGTTTTTCCAGCTTCCCTCAGTTATCTCTTTATTGTGTCTCCTCATTAGGTGGGTCCACATGGCCAATGAAATCGTAGCAAGTATAGATGACTTTATGTGGCATCATAATTGACTTGTGAGTGAGGTGCCATTATTAGAACTAATCACTAATCAATTGATACAAACATGCATACATTTGTCTTACATTGACCCACGTATTGTTTATGATCTTAAGAAACTTAATCCGAATGCCCTGAATTGCCCTGAATTTCATACTGTATTTTATTGAAGCAAATATCTTGTACAGCTGATTTGCGTTAAGACAAAATTAAATGTTGATGGATTTGTCAATGCTATGGGTTACCAAAAATACCATGAGGTGAAAAAAACGTATCATGTAACACAACTGACGTGATCTATTGAGACTGGTATCAAAGTATTTTAAATGATGCCCAGCCATATTCCTTAATTCTTTTATAAGTATGTTATGGTTAAACTTGGGAAGAAAAGCCGGGAATGAAAAGCAGCAAAGAGCCGCAGGTTGGAGTTGAACCCACAGCGGCATAAATTGAAAATACCCAGTTTCTGTACATGCAAAGATACAGTGAATCGCACAGATATTGAAGGTGGCATCTAACAGCAAGTAAGGATAACTTTTCTTAAAGGTCCCATGGCCTGAAAATGTCCCTTTATGAGTTTTTTTAACAACAATATGGTTTCCCAGCCTGCCCTAAGGGGCTAAAAATGGAGATAGGTGTAAACTGAAACCTGGGTATCATGCTCGCCTTTGAGAAAATGAAAGCTCAAATGGGCCAATCTGGAATCTTCCCCTTGTGACGTCACTAGGGGAAAGGTTACCACCCCTTTCTTAGCTTTACCCGACCAGAGAATTTGGCCTGCCACTGAGAAAGAGAGAGACATCATGCCATAAACAAGCAAAGCTTGGCAATTAGTCAAGGCCACACCCTAACTCCTCCTCAATAGCATTTAAAACTACGGACTTAGAAATGGCACATCCTAAGAAAAGCTCATTCTGGGACTGGCTCTAGTGGCTGTAATTCTGCACCGAATTTCAGGAACGAGACTTCAGATTAAGTATCAGGGGACCACTAAGACCTACATAAAAGCATCCAAAAAGCAGCCTGTCATAGGACCTTTACATCTTGTCCCTTATTTATAGATTTAGAAAAATGAAAAACATGTTTAAAAATCTACACAATTTACTTCCGTCTAAGTTCTCAATTAACAGAGATCAAGAAAGTCCAGTCCTTACCCGTATCCACTGGTTGGCTTTTCTTTCCACCGCATTGCCTGGATGCTCCGAGTAAAGTCCCCAAAGACACTGGAACAGCAGCCTTCTGCCTGTCGCTGCAGGCAGCAAGAAACCATGGATGGTAGATTTGTGGTTTAATATACCTCCCCTTACACAGACAGCAAGCCTCAAAATGACCCATGCTGGTAAAGACATTATCATGAGTCCGAAGGTACACTCACCATCAGCAGTGACATAAGGGTTCCAGCAAAGTCGGCCAAGAAACTGGCCTAGGAGGGTCAGCCTCTTCATGGTCTCTGTCGTGGAACTCTTATGGACAGAACACAGCCAGCCACAGGCCGGAAAAAAATATTTTTAATCGTCTACATGTTTTTCATTTTGAATGCTCTTACACCTTTGAGCCACCTAGCTTGGACAAATGACTTACATTGGTTAGTTCTCTGAGTGGAAATTATATTTGGTAGTGAACGACTAACATGGTGATGGACTCTGTGTTTTAGCTGAGCTAGGCCAGAGAATATTCAGTTAAAAAAAATAGCCAATAGTCATTGTAAAATAGTCAGTAGTCATTGAAGTCAAATTCAGTCTCTGCACTTATTGATGTTATGTTGCAACATTTCAGGAGCAGGACCCAACTATAAACAGAATCCAGTATTCCTATACCCACCTAACCCTCTCCTCTTAGTTGCTCTCGCATTCCTTACCTCTCCCTCCCACCATCTTTCTGTTCCTCTCCTTTTTCCTCATCTTTAGGTCCTAAGGGGGTCTGTCGGGCCCAGGTTCTGTGATGGATTCCCGACCAAATCCTCCCCACAACACCAAGTCAAATGATGACTACAAGTGACGTCTCTCTCATACTGTGGCATTGCATCCAAGTCATGTTTCATTATTAAATTGTTCAAAATGTATCTGGTTGATGGTGTGATCCTTGCTAGTGAAAGCCATTAAGAGCAGTGCATAGCCATATACAGCTTCTTGGGAGCAACTTTGGGTTCAGTGTCTTGCTCAAAGACACTTTGACATGTGGCCGGGGGAGCTTGGGATCAAACCACCAATCTTGAGGTGGTGAATACTGAGGCTGTTTTTTCCTCACTGTCTTCGGTGAAGTTTGCTGGAAGTGATGTAATGTGCCCTTGAGCAAGGCACCAAACCCAACTGCTCAGAGCGCATGTCCATGGGCAGCCCCCTTACTATGACATCTCTCCAATGCATGTGCATGTGTTTACTATGTGTGTGTAATACAAATTTTCCCCATGAGGGATTAATAAAGTATACATTATAATACATATATTATTAAAATGTTCTGTAGCATTTTATGTGGAGTGAGCATTGCGCCAGAAGGTCATACCTTGGGCTTGTGTACTGTGATTAATTCTGCATGCAGTCATAATTTAGTTTTAATAAAAACTCAACTCCTGGCTAGGGTGGTGCAATTAATCAAATTTTAAATCGCAATTTTGGCTCCGAACAATCACAAAAGCAATAAAAACGAGAAAAAAAATCATTATTAAAACTCTACAAGTTAGTAACTCTTATTTCGTCTTGTGAAGGTGAATACAAAAAGTTCAACGGGAAAAGTATTAAGGGACATTTTCCAGGTCAAGGTGTTTTCCCTTTGATTTGTTTAACTGTTTTATTAAGTTCAATAAATGGAATATCTTTCCAGAAGTCTTCTTCTTTCTATAATCAAGCAGCCCTACTCCTGGCAACTGGTGTTCTACGCCACTGTTTTGGATGAAGGAAATAATCGGATTAACAGAACTAGATTCAAACCCCAATGCAGTCAACCATGGGGAAACACTGTAGACTTTTGCATCTCCTCACCCGTTTCATCCAGCACGATGTGAAAAAATGATCTTGGAGGGTATGATCATTTTTGCGCCCCTCCCCCTGCAATTTGGATTTTGCGGTACTCCCTAGCGCTAATCGTGCAGCCCTACTTTCAACCTTGTTGCGATCATACATTAGAAGATCACAAGGTTACTTAATGAGGATTTTGAGTTGAATACCAGGCACAGTGCATTATCCATGCATCACCTTTGTTTCCCATATGTTGGTCATGTCACAATATCAACCATATGTCAACAGTGAGAGATACACATTGCAGAACAGGGCTCTGGCCAAGGGTGCTATACCTGTAAATGTTTAAGTATGTGTGTCTGTGCTTGTTTATCCAGCTCAAACAAAAGACCATGTGATTTATTTCACCTAACAGCCAATTAAAACATCCAGAAGGTTTCAAGTCAGGGCAGACACTGTGTTTAAGAACTTGAATAGCCTTTAATCCTCACTTTCTATACATTGCAGTTTTGAAAATATTACATTTTCCCAGATAACTTTCTCTTGTTTAAGTATTAGACTTAAGGTTTGGAAAGATTCCTATTTGTCTAAGCAGATCGCTGAAACCAATGGAAGCAAGCTGGTCACACTGTTTATTTAAAACCAGAGCCAAACAGAAGATAGATTATTAAAACTTCAGTATTACCAGCACCAACTAATCTGTTGTTTCTAATATGACAAAACATAGTTTATTTGTCAGAAAAGTGCTTGACATTGTTTGGGATTTTCCAGGGCAAAACACACAAATATTCAAGTCAAGCTGGAGTCTGAGACAAAAGCCTTCAGTCAAACTAATTTTTAATTCAGGATAACTGTAAATACACAAGTGGACACCATTATTTTGGCTCCATCTTATTACTTTTCTGGGTTTAATAAATTATGGTGTTTTCTGGGCTAGACACATTATTTTCACAATATGATGACTGAAGTGGGACATACGGCACAGAAGGCAGATCAAAGAGGTGACGTATTACTTTAATTTACAAGCATATCTGCACATGTGTGTATGAATCACGTGCATTTACAGAATTAGTTAGTATTCATCCCATATTTAAAAGTCTATATCATACAGTTCACATATGACCTAATTGAAGTAGAGAACAGCCTTGTTGCAGGATAAACCCACACAAAGAGATTCTATATACTGTAAAGCAGTTCTAATTGAAGTAGTGTGATGTAGCTTAACCAAAGAGAATTTGGCTTAATTCACTGCCATGTACACGTTTCTGGTGGGCTAAATAACCTCGTCCTCTCCCACGTCTTCCACATTGGCTTATTATCCTACCAGCCAAATTAACACTCAATCAAGCAAACAGGCTCATCTGACACCATTTGTTATCACCACTATTAGTAGAGGAGAGGACTTAGCTACAAAGTCTACTGTGTCTTACGGATAAAAAAAAAAGGTTTTTGGGACCATAATTGAACAGCAATTAGCAGTACTGTGGGGTATCTATTAATTAGCAAGATAAGAGGACTGGGAAAAGGGAAGAAGCAAGAGTTTGAAGAATTTCAGAGAAGAAATACAGCTAGGAAACAAAGGTTGCTTCAATGCCAATATGCATCTTTCATCAGAAATAATCAGAGAGCACTGAGCGGACATGGAGATGTCTAAATGTAGCATTGGATAAAAGGAACATATAAGTTAACTGTAGGGCTACATGTTAAAAAAAAAAACAGCATCAGGCAGACAAGGATATTAACTTGTCTCACTCCAGTAGATGAGATGAGAAGCAGAGTGGTAATAGTCCAGGGTTTCTCTAAATGCCCCCACAACACCACCAATGCTGTCTGGAGCACAGCCCTCCCACTCAGCCTTCCTATCAATCCAACAACACATGGTAAACATTGTGTGCAAGTATACATGTGCATTTGTGTGTTGTTGATGCAACTACAAAGGAATGTACATTTACAATAAGAACTTGACTTTGCTTTGTGACTGCATGCCCATAAGATTGAGCAATTGCAACAGAATGTAATTATCACTGACTACCGGGGCCAAATCACCATCAAAGCCTTGTCAACAGTATCCTTAATCATAAATGGGCTTTGAGACAATGTATCTTGTCTTGATTAGAGACAGACATCTCAGACAGAAGTGACCGATTACGTACGTACGAGCCAGGGGGGCAAATGGGACAAGTTTATAGACGATGGTGTGGAAACACTTCTGGTAATGACATCAGTGAACCATAATCAGGGTAGCCCTGACATTAAATAGCAAAGTTACTATGGTGAGCACATAAATATACAACAAGGCAGCATAATTTTTCAGACCAAATCCTTTAAAAAGTGGTGTGACACTGCCACCGTGGTGTAGCAACCATGGTAAAACCATTAGGGGACTTCTATGGTGAATTTAGGTGTACAACAATAAGCCCATGCACAAAAAAAAACACTTTTTAAAGGACTAGTTCATTTGCATTCTTGCCTGGAGTTAAATGAGAATATCAATACAACTCTCATATCGGTCAGTTCAATATTATGCTGAAACCAGCGAAAGGTTAGTTTAGCATAGCATAAATTTGGAAAAGGGGTGAAAAGCTAGCCTGGCTGTCTCCATATAGAAACATGCACCTCCACATTTGACACATTTACAGCTTATATCTTGTTTGTTTAATCCTTTCAAAAACTAAAGAGTAAGAAAATCAATTCGTGATTCAATGGCGTATTATGTGTGGGAACATTTTTGGGCTGGTCACAGTGACTTTCTGAAATCTCCATTGGTTGCCTGGCAACTACACGGTGATGACAAGACTCCAGGAAGTTACTGCGCAGATCCAAGAAATAGGCTGGCACATAACCCCCCCTAACATGCTAATAGCCATGTTACACTTCAAGATACATTAACAATAAACGTAAATTAGTGAGTTGTACAGGTGCTACGATGTAGATATAGAAACCTTTGGACAGAGCCAGGTAAGTTTTTTTCCTCTGTTTCAAGTCTTTATGCTAAGCTAAGCTAAGCTAAGCAGCTGTTGGTTCCATCTTCACATTGAAAGGACAGATATGAGAGTGGTATCAATCAAACTCTCAGTTAGAAATCATATTTCCCAAATTTATCTAACTATTCTTTTCAGAAGGGCAATATTGAAATAGGAAACGTACCCAAATTCCACTTTTCTAACCAAGTGGGAACCTGGAAATTAATAATCAGTATTTCTCATTTTGGGGAATAAGCCACAGGAAAGTTATTAAGTTATCAAAGGATGCAAAAAGCTGCCAAGAAGCAGTCTATCTTCAGCTGGTCTTTTATGAGTCTCCTGCCAGTAAAAAGAATTTTGAGCCAATTAAGCTATAACATTCTTTTTTCTTTCTTTGTATCCGCTCCATCATCCTACACATTCTGACATCTCTACGATACATATACCCAATATAATGCTAATAGAGAAGGAGACAGAAAGACAGAAATAATAGCCAGTGCGTGATCTATAATATATATGGCTAGATGCCAAAGTGGAGAGGAAGTAGCAATTCTAACCATCGGCGTGTATAACAGTAAAACACTTGGACTGTAGAGTATCACAAATGAAATTCTGTGAGCACCATGACTGTAAAAAAAGATTTCTTACATGAGAAAAAGAGTATATTATGGGACAGAGAAATGCGAGGGAAATTTGGTTGTAAAAAGCAGAAAAACAGAAAGAGCTAAAGGGTAAGAAGCTGGAGGGAGGAGGAAAGGCTGGAGTAACACTGACATCTCACAGTCCAGCACCCCTCCTGTCCTGTGCCCCCTTCCCAGATTTGCTGGACCTGATATGGGGATACATTAGGTTAGCGCTGTAGGTCCCAATGCGGCTATTACCTGACTAACTCAACACTGCAGCACTGCCAACTACACATACCCAGACTCTGCACAGCACAGAGCAGCCTCTGTTAGCGGGACCGTACCAACGCTGGGCTCAATATTCACGCCTGGGCTTGGACAGAGAATGAGCGTGTGCACGTTTGTGTGTGTGTGTGTGTGTGTGTGTTAATTTCATTTGGTGGCTGTTTTGCCAAACTGATTAACTGATCTAATTTATTCCATTAGTTAAAGTGTGTCAAGTCTGTAAAACAGGCCTCTTAGTGGATATTTTATTAGACTTAATAGGCATCTGGGGAATTAAGTGTATATCCAAATATGCCATGAATACAAATCTCAGAGCTTCCCTTGCATTGTGACAAAGTTATTCAAATCAAATTCTGTTTTTCACCACATCTGCTCACCATGATGTTAATATGTGTGAGGAGTTGCTGGAGGAAATCCTTCAGTCTGCTCAAGTGCAGGCAGGTGTCTTTCTGAGTATCAGAGTTGTCAGCCTGGCCCCAAGTCACTGCTTTATCCAGCCAGAATTGCATCTCCTGGACGTTCAGCAGGGGCTCTGCCATTAGTTGGAGCTGGATCAGTGGCTGAGGCTGAGACATCTTGCACAAGTGAATGTACGCAAGATCCAAGCAAGATCCTAAGTGAGAGAAAGACCAAGACAGTTGTCAAGCCCGAGGATAAAACAAAAAAACAATACAGATATATTATCACCTGTCCTTAAAGGGACAGTACAAGCACTGGCTAACTTATACCACAACAATCTAGATTGATAAATAGCCCAATAATAGGCCTTTGCAATGTCATTTCTATGTCAATGTATTATATAAGCATCCCTAGATGTTAGATGTAGAAATTTAGCGTTTAAAAAAAGTGTTTTATAGCCAACTCTCACCTCCACCAAAAGGTGCCTTGTGGAGTTTTGCGATTTTTAAGACTGCAAGCTCGATAATAAATATAATTGATGCAGGATTTTAAATATACATATCTTTTTTAAATCAGCTTTGCAAAAATTTTATGAGGAAGGCAAGCCATTCAACACGTTTGTTAGACTTCAACAATAAACGCAGTGTGTTTGGGGAGAAAGGCTGAATGTAAACAGAAACTTATAAAAGACTTCACAGGGCATTATTAACCTCAAGACAAGAGACCAGAGGCACTGTTTTATACAACAGGTGCAATGTATGTAATGAGTGTTGCTACTGGCAATGTTGTCGTCATCTACTAACTAAATCAAATCGGTATGATGATGGTCTCCAGTGGGTGAAAAAGAGGCACAAAAAAGGGGCTGTACAAAAACAGAGAAAACTGATTTTGCACCCAACATTTTGAAAGTAAAACCTTAGTTTGTGTTGTGTTCTGAAGAGGAATTCAAAAAGTCAAATGAGAAAAGTTCAGTAAATGCAAAATCATTCCAAAAGTCAATGAGTAATCATGTTATTATGTTGTTGTTTTTTTTTAAATAATCGAGCAGCCCTAGAAACTAAAAGAAAAACTAAATGAAAGCTGATACTATAAATGAATTGTAAGCGTACTGGTGTTGTTTTTGTGACTTTGTCAGATAAAAGTCAACATTTACTAGTTAAATAAATGCTATTGCATCTGTTTTACCTATAAAAGTAAATTGTAACCATAAATAAAAAACACACAAAGGTTATATCATACAATTGCATTTATGTTATGTGTAAATAATTATTAAAATTAACCTGATGTTAAGATCTTTAATTACCACAATCTATCGCACAACTTTTAAGCTCCAAGGGAATCACACATCACACACACGCACACACACAAATAAGCAGCACATTCTTCACCTTTTATGATGATGGAGAGAAAAACGTGGGGGGCAGATCACAAAGGTGTGTGTGAGGATGTGTTCTGTCTGTATATAGCCTGAGAAGTGTGTGTGTGTGTGTGTGTGTGTGTGTGTTGTTTTTGCCATAATGACAGGTCCGTGTGAGACACCACAGGGTTGTGTTTTATGATCACTTCGTTACACACGATTTGTTTAATGTCTTGCCATCATCTCTGCTGGAAAGCCCCTATGGCTCGTTGATGTGAATATATAAATACTCATTTTCGGGGAGAAAAAAAGCTCAACCAAATTAGGAACAAACGCCTCTTGTGGACTTGTGTTGGGGGCTCAGAGTTTAGTAAAGCGAAGGTGGAAAAGAACTGCATGCCGATTACTTACGAAACAGAGATTCATCCAAATTCTCTATCACACACAGACAGTTACATGAATACACAGGCATATTTATATATAATGCACTTACACAACTTTGCTGGCGCAAATGCATGTCATTCGGGCAAAAAAAATATGTACTGCACATAAACACACTCGACAGCAGCTCTGGTGTTGGCTGAACACATTTGGGAGCAGGAACGAGATGTGACTGGTCAAATATTATCTTTGAAGATTTGTTAAACTAAACTTGTGGACTTTGGGTAAGGGCGAGTTTGCTGTTCCAATTATGAGATTGTTGACATTATTTCAGTATGATCAAATCAGTTACACATTAATCTACAAATTCACTTGTGTGCCTCAAAATATGTTATATTTAAGGACATCAGGATTTAATGTTAGGAATGTAAGTGTTGTCTCAATGATAGTCATAAAAGACATAATGGCTAGTGTAATTATATATTTCTTCACCATTTTGCTTGTACAAGGCATGTATCAACAAACACCTGGAAGAATTAGTGGAAAATCAAACAGTACGGATGCATCCAGACATTGCACAAAAGGTCATTGAATGGTTTGATGGAAATAATGGGAATCATATGCAACATCAAAACACTAAATGAAAAAACTAGAGAATTGTGTTTCATTCCTACAGTAGAGTTACTAAGACTTGGAGAAAATATGCAAAAGAGCTGTTCTGGCCAACATCAACTTACCCCTTACTAAGGTTGCAACAGATTGATGGTTAAGTCTTTAAGATATCAGAAACTGGTGAACAAAATGCTCATTACTGAAGTTACACCTAACAAGTATTTTCATTTTAGATTAATCTGCCAATAGCATTGCATCGCATTGCCAGAGCTATCTCCACAGCGCTGTGGAATAAAGTCGGGCTACACAACAGATTCCTTCTGGGAGAGGAGGGGGAAAAAAAACTTGGGGTTGTTTGCATTTCTTTAAACCAATCGCAGTCGTCTTGGGCGGCGCTAAGTTTGGGATGCAGCGAAGGGTTGCATTTGCAAAGTAAGTCTTGGGATGGAACTTGTTTTGGTGGAACATATGAAACATGTTCCTCGGGTTGGCTCAGTTGGTAGAGCAGGTGCACATATAGAGGTTTACTCCTTGATGCAGCGGTCGTGGGTCCAACTCTGATCTGTGGTCCTTTATTGCATGTCATTCCATCCTCTCTCTCTCTCCCCTTTTATTTCCTCATCTGTCTCGTGGAACGGCCTAAAATGCTCCAAAAATGAATCTTTAAAAAAAAAAGCTTGCTAGCTCAAAGGTTGTTGTTTTTCCAATAGCAAAGGGGATTCTGAGAACGGAAACACACAGAGAGCAGAATCGAAAGGGGCTAAGCTGAACATCCGAGTGCGGCTTTGCCCCCCCTGCAAGTCAGGCTTCATCCGTCCGATCTACACTATACGCCACTTAATTTCTTTAATTGGTTGATTTAATGTTTGGTCAATAACTGTCAGAATACTGTGCAAAATGCAAATCACAATTTACTACAACCCATTGTGATATCTTCAAAATGTTTGTTTTGTCCAACCAACAGACCAAAACCCAGAAATATTCCTTTTACTATCACATAATACAAATAACAGCATTAAACTAAGAGAGAATGTTTGGCATTTGTGCCTGAAAATAAATAACACTATTACTAATAATATTACTATTACTGATAATGAATCAACTATCAAAATATCAATTATCAAATTTTCTGTCTATCAACTTATTCTAGTAAGGACTGGTAATTTTAGCCGTTCGCATCGAAGCTTCCCAGAGCGGCATGCTTTTTTATCCAGAAAAACTATCCAGGACCCGAAGATACTCAGTTGACAATGAAACCAAGAAAAGCAGCAAGCCCTCACGTATGAGATGCATGAATATGAGGATGTTTTACATTTTTGCATGATAAAGCACTTTTTCAATGCTTAATTGATTATTAAAATCATTGTTGATTAAATGTCTATCAATTGACTAGTACTCAATTAATCATAAGTGTTTTAGCCCTAGCTAGCGTCTACTGTTGAAGGACTTTTCCTCTAAAAGACAAAAATGCACAGACTTTAGATACAGAAAGTTGATCTACCCTAACCCTCCTGTTGTCCTGGGGTCAAATTTGCCCCGTTTTTTAAAAGTTTCTACATCAGAAATTTGGTATTCTTTCATCTAAATTGTCCAAATATTACATGGATGGTTCCCTATAACGCTTCTTGCAAGTTAAACAAAGGATCAGTTCACTACTTTATTGAATTTTGGGTGTTTTGTTTCCCATAAAAAACTGATATAATTTCGTATACAGGATACTTGTAGTAGTGTGAAAAACACGTCCAAAAAAGTACTAAAAAAAGTGTCTGAAAATTGTTGAAAAGGCGTCCAAAATTGATCATTTCCAGTTTTGACCTAGAAGGACAACACAAGGGTTGTGTTGTCTTCCCGTCCAAATTGAATATCAACACTTTTGTTGACACTTTTATCAATGTTTTTAACAAAAAAAGAAAAAGAAATGTCTCTTTATTTCAACACTTTTCATGCTTTTTTTTCAATGTTTGTCACTTTTGTGACATTTTCAACACTACGTAATACTAACTTGTTAACTTCAGTTTTACAGTTATTTTTGGAATCTAGGGTCAATAAACCTCATTTATAGGAAACTATACATAATCTTTGAGGTAGAAAAGCAGAAATAAGGAATTATTTCGACTTAAATTAAAGGAATGGATGTTGATGGATAATCACAGACTAGAATATGTCAACTTTTACAAAATCACTTCAATTTTTTCTCTCCAAATACTATGAAATTGAATAAGAGGACGTAGAGATTTGTACTTGCCAAAGAGCATTGTGTGAAATCAATCATGTTATTTTAGGTAAAAAGAACATTGATATAGGAAAATGGGTCTGGTAAGGTCTTGACCTTAAGACAACATGAGAGTTAAGATCCTCTGGAGCATCAGGAGTCTAACTGGACCCTCTTATCCTGACTGATAATTCAAGAAGCACCACCCAAAAGACCCAAATAGGCTGCATAAGTTATATTAAAGCAGTAACACAAAAGCACATCCACTCAAAGACAATAACGCCATTAATATAAAGTGATACAAAGCTAATAATAGCTCGTTATTACTTGTCACGTTCCTTGGTAAAACGTTGGGGTGCAACAACTACACCATACCACAGGATGCCAGTATTTTCCTCCACTCTACTGCGGTTACATGCTTATGTCAGTTCAATGTAATGATACTATAATATTAAAAGAACTTTAAATTACAACTCATTTGTGTCACAGTGTCGAGTTAGCTACGTTACGCCATTGATACGTACCACAAGTGAACTGCTTTTCATCCTTAGCAAGTTACCGCGAATGTCTTAACTCTCGTACAAATGTTAATTAACGTTGCTCTAGCTTGGACTTACATGTAAACAAGACGTGCAGTTATCAGAGTTAAATCTTTACAGGGCAGAAGTTAGCTAACGTTTTATCCATTCATGTTGTATGTGTTCAGACAAGAAGGACAGCTTTTTCGTGCCGCGATGTACACAAACTGAACTTCCCTCTTCTCTCCGAGTTCCGTGTATGGAAGAAGACTATTGGCTGAGAGTCGCGTCACGCGTCACTCGTCATCCTGGCAATGCCTACTGGGAAATAGAGGCACAGTCCCTCTGACTGGACATTCTCTGCTTCCACAATAACAGAGGATATACAAGCCTAGATAGAACAAATTACATAAAAATAGAATATATTTTGAACAGAATAACCACTGGAATAAAAACTTACAGTGTAGTGTAAGATACGAATTAATAGCCCTGAATTTGCTATGGCTAACAAAAGTTTTAAGACTCAATTTAAAAGAACTTGGGACAGACATTTGACATTTGTCCCAAATGTGTGGTTTAAGAAAGTAGATAATTGAATTTCCTTGTTACACTGAGGAGATAACGAGGAGTGAAAAAAATATCAGGATTCTTTTCAACAACACTACAAACAATTACCTTAAAAATGACAATAAAGGTGAATCCGTGTAGATATGTACACATGAGTGCTGTACTCACCTTAAGTCTCAAGTTCTTATTCAGATAAATGGAAGAATACATTTTTATATGCATCATTCGTCATTGTCATGTAAGACAACTTAATCCAAATATACTGACTCATTTGGTAAGACATTTTCATTGGAAAGGTGTGGATACAGATTTTTGCAACTCATTTTCAATTTCCATTTTCTGTTCATGGGATAGTGTTACAACTATCTCGGTCGTTGACTTTCCTTAACCCTCCTATTGTCCTCAGGTCAAATTTGATCCCTTTAGAAAATGTCTATATCTAAAATATGGGTTTCTTTTTAACCAAATTACCACAAGAAAAATGGATTGGATTCCTTACAACGCTCTTTGCAAATACAATTGATCACTTTCATTCCTGACTTAACTCAACTGTAGGTTCCTCTGATCTTAACAATCAGTCAAAATAACTCATATTTTCTGCTTTTTCAACTCAAATATTAGGTATGATTACATACCAACGAGGGCTATTGTACATGAATTCCAAAAATAACTGTAAAACTAGTGGTAGCAAGGTGGTGTTAGTGAAAAGTAAAAAGAAGTCTGAAAAAGGGACAAGAATGTCAAATCTTTGTCCGTTTTTGACCCGGGAGGACAACACGAGGGTTAACTTATACTTCCCATAGTATAGGCTGCCTGTCACCATGCTTTCCAAACATCCATACAATCAGAATGGAGTCATCCAATCTGCGTTTTCACATTCTCATCTTGTCAGAATTTTAAAATAACAGTTTGACTTATCTTGGTGACCTTGGGTTTTAAGATAAACCTGTCATCCATTCGTTATAGTAAAATGAATTGACAAATGCCTGGAACAATAAACATGCTGCTGGCAAAAAAAAGAAGCAAAGAAGTTGATGCGTGTGAGTCATTCAGTTCGGGGGAGAGGGTCCAGAGGGTGAAGCAGAGTGCATACCATGGGCAGGAATTCAGGGGTCCGGACTCCGGAGTGTGTCCCTCTGGAACCCAAAGCAAACTTTGAGAGGTTCCCGGCCCGCATGGTTCTAACTGACGTTTCACCCAGAGGCTCCAGCCAGACCCGGAGCAGCCCAGCAGTAAACCAGGAAACGATTGTTTAAACATACGTAACTCCACATGTGTGTGGGTTTGCGCACGTGTGTGGGCATAATGCGCATCGTTGCCTGCATGAGAAGAGGTCATATGAGTGTGGGATTTTACACACACACACACACACACACACACACACACACACACACACACACACACACACATACCTTGTTTCAATGTCTCCCTATGTGTGTGCACAGTATGCATGCTAAAGTAAGGCAAGATGAGGGTTGGTTTAAAATGTTTTTAGTGGTTTAACATTAGTAGTATTACTATTACTATTAGTATTTCTGTGGTAGGAAAGCCATGCCTGTGAACGTGTGTGTGTATGAGTTGTTGGGAGTGTGTGCGTGTGAGTATAAGTGTGTGTGTGTGCTTTTTACACTCTCATAGTTTTGTGCGTGTGGCTTGCTTTCCAAATAGAACATGGAAACTTTCTGTACAAATGTCTTTCAGGTGAAACATGTTTTGAAAGAGATTTCCTTTGAAATATATTCCGCCATACTCTAGTCCATACTTGCACAATAAAAATAAATGGCCATTCATATCATCCAATTATGAATCATATACCAATTCAGGCAAGTTATGTCTGGAGCTGAAGTTCCATCAAAAGCTTGTTCTTATTGAAAACGAATCATTCCTCATAATTCTTAAAGTAAAGTTTTTCCCCAACGATGTGTGCAGTGTGATTGTCTTTTCTACTGTAAAATTATTTGTAATCTTTTAATTTCTTATCAGGTGGTCCTCAAACTGCTGTGACAATGTCTAAAAACAAATGTATGGCTTTGTGAAACATCGAGATCCATGGCCTGAAACTGTCACACACACATATACATTAACTTCAATTTAACCCTAATTAATAAAACAAAATTTAAATCAAAACCACAAAACTGTTTGAATTCACGTTACACAGTTATGTTTGTGCCTTCATCTGCAGATGTCAAGGGATGGCAGCAGTTACTGTAAAATCACAAGGCGCTGGCCCAGGTTCACCATCAGCTCCACCCTGGCTGCCTGCCTGGGCCAACATGTAGGTCAACCGGGGCTCTATGTGCAGGGTGCTGTGTGTGTGTGTGTGTGTGTGTGTGTGTGTGTGTGTGTGTGTGTGTCTAAGTCTTGTAAAAACATCAGCATATGGGTTTGGAACAAGGTCCCTGGCAATACTCGAAAAAACAAGAGAGAAGGAAAGAAAAAACACGGCAAAACTTGAGAGAGTCTGGTTTAATGCCCAAAGTAGAAACCCACACACTGATGTGTGTGTGCGTCTGTGTGTGTGTGTGTGTGTGTGTGTGCATATGTATGTAAGCTTGCATGGGCACACATATGGATGCTAGGAGAAATGTAGTGTAAACCACGTGTGTTTTTACTGTACTGCTACTCTGTGATTATTACAAAACCAAGAGACGGGTTGTCACGCAGTGGGGCAGCAACTCGTCCATATATTTGCGTCTGTGTGTGTGGTTGCACGTGTGTGTATGTGCTTTCGTTCTTGGAGTGGAGGTCTGATCACAACTGGGAGACTGTACCAGCATGCTGTTGTTTTAATGGCCGTTCCTTGTTGAAAATAAGCAGAAAAAACACAAGTTATTCTCTTTCTTCTGTCAGTTAACACCATGTGTTTTTCTTTTCAATCTTGAACTTGCAGGTGCTTTATCTCACTCTGACTGATTCTGTCCTGCTGAATCATTTAGAACAACATAAAAGACACTTAATGTCACTTTTCTAGCCAAACTGCAACGCACTAGTATCAGAATTTATAAATCTAACCCTGACCCCGATGGAAAACCTCCAACCATAAATAGATTTTGGGGGAAAAGGCAAAGCGTGTGATTGCGAATTTTCTTTTAGGTATAGTTGTTTTTTGACCTTGTGGTTTGGCCGGAGTGAGATGGAGCCGGCTGGAGAGCTTGGGTATCAGTCACTGGAGCTTATCCCAGGCTCACTGAGACCAGGAGCTCCACAGCTGCTGACACATTTTTCAGTCCTGATCCAGACCAATCCTATTACCAGTTCTGGTTGCTGTGGCCCTATGTGACCTGATGCCTGATTCAATACTCAACAGTCATGCTGCTCTGTTAGATGTCCTAGACCTTTTTATTCTTACATCCAATATGGTGTTTTCCCTCTCTCTCTCTCTCAAATATCAGTCATGCGTGTATGTGTGTGTAAGTATGTGCATATATGTATAAACTGTATGTGTATGTATGTATATGTGTATACATGTATGTATGTATGTATGCATCTGTGCTTGTATGTATGTATGCATTGTGTGTATGTGTCTATATGTATATACTGTATATTTATGTATCTATGTATGTATGCATGTTTGTATGTATTTTTGTATGTGTATATATGTATATATACAGTATACATGTACAGTATATATACGTATATTTGTTTATTCATTTCCTATTCTTTTATCTATTTCCTATTCGTTGTACTGGTTGGGTGCATGTGAAACGTAAAGGTGTACAGACCAATGTTGTACTGAGTACTGTACTGAGGTCATTTTTGGGCCGATGCACTGAGCTCCTCAATCAAATCATTTATTTTACAAGTGTGAAGTCATCTGAAGCTGTATCCATGAGCCATTTTAAGGAAATTGTAATCACAAAGATAAATTCAAATGTATCCACGTTGTATATCATCTGTCATCACTTTACCAGTGTTGTTTCTCTCTTCTTTCTTCTCCTTTCCAATGAAAGTTGTTCTTCCCAACCCGTCCACAAAAGCCATCACACACTTCTCCATCCTGTAGAAGTAGCATCACCCTTTAAAACATTGGGACTTTTGTGTGTGTAAGTGTACGTGTCCATTCTGGTCTTTTTTATGAATGGAAAAGCTGTGCCTCGGTTCGAGGACAGTTGAAGCAATGGTGGTGGTGGTGGTGTTGGGGGGGGGGGTGTCTTGGAGGAAGGAGACATTCAAATTAAAGTGGAGGAATGTGCCGTTAAAATCTTCAGATCCGTTTGAGCTTAAGTCATGTCTGGCTGTTAGGAGAGAGAGAAAGAGAGAGAGAGGCATAGAGATGGAGAGGGCATAAGATTTTTGAAGACTTTCAGAAGATAAATGAAGGGGCCATCTTGCCCTCTTAGACGAATTGTGCTTACTTTTGCTTCAGTATGCTTCTGTGTACTTCTGTGTGCAGTAGAGCTCTTGTTGACTTTCTTTTAAGTTTTCTTTTTCAACTGTCATCAATTTGTTTGAATTCATTTTTAATCAGCATGTAGTAGAAAAGAAGGCATTTGATGTCCTGTAGCTGGCTCATCCATCCATTTGATGGGTGTAAAAAATTCTCAGTCCCAGTAAATCATATCACACCAGCCCCCTTTTAAAAAGCAGAAAAACCACATTTTCTATTGCTTAAGTTAAGCTTAAGTACATCTTAAGTACTAAATACATAAATATCTCAAAATACTTAATTCATCTCAAATGGATTTCTTCAGATCACTCAATGAATTAAAATTAAGAAAGGTGTAAACTAATTCAGAAGCCAATAATAAGACGAATAATTTATAAAATACTACCAGAATAATGTAATCCAAGATTCCCCATACACCAAATTTTTAATTGTTATCTTCTCTCTCCGTAGTTGTCTTTTTTTGTGGAGTGTTCGATCACATTTTAGTCTCACTTTTGCTTTACTTGTGTGTCACAACCTTTTCCCTTAGTGTTATCAAACCCATACAAAATGACACAAATAAACACATTCAAGTAGAAAATAAAAATGCAACACAGAGGAGCCTTGAAAGGAAATCAAGAGATTTGCCCGTGCCACTGCAGCTTTTTAAAACGTCTGATGTAAGCAGCCACAGGAGATGTGTGTAAAATCCTGCCTAGAGGAACACATTTTACCTTACATTGCGCCTTTTTACATATTTCACAGTTAAGGGAATCCCTTATAGGCCTGCTATGGTAAAATACATTGGACCAAATAACTTTACAATGATACAAAACTCGTAAATGCACAAACACGTGTAGTCACAAGGACACACACTTTATGGCAATTCCAGGCATTTTTAAAGCATGCTTCTTTATTGCTTTGAGAGGAAGCTGAGGATTGGCGGAGAAAGAGAGAGAGGTTCTGTGACCAATGTGAAACAGCACTGCATGCATGAGCCTGATGCTCATGCACACAGGTGCACACACACACACACACACACACACACACACACACACACACACACACACACACACACACACACACACACACACACTGTTCACATGTCTTCTTATGTCTATTCTACATATAAAATACATTTCAGATTTATGCTGTCTTTTCTAACTGCAAGTGTGCGTGCATGTGTGTGTGTGTGTGTGTGTGTGTGTGTGTGTCTTCCACAGGTTAATGTGGTACTCCTTCTGGTTATAAATGGCTACATACAATAACAATAATAATATAATCTATCTATAGTCTATAATAATAGACTGTATGAGGCCTTCCACAGTCTGGTAATCAACTAGTAAGAAAGGAAGCAGCTGAGACTCTGCATTTACAATCAGTCAGTAAGAAAATCATTGGCAATAAAATGACAGCTGGTACAGATAACCTCTAACATTTCATGTCCCTTACACTAGCAAATTAAACTAACTTCTTGGTAATATTTGTATAAGATAATAAATTCATCTTTTAAGCCTAAACGCAAAAAACTCTCAAAGCACACGTCAACCCTCTGTGATTGACCAACAATCAGTCTCAAGTATGACACTAACAGGTGTCTGGAAAAATACACAAGTGATTACAGGCAAAGTTGTACTGTACAAAATGGACCTTTTTACTTGCAGTAAACAAACTCATTATTATCATTCTTATTATTATTAAAGACTACTACTGTAATCAGGATAAGACCAAAAGCAGGGACACACTTTATTGTGTTTCAAATGTGAGAATCACTACCGTCTATATTGGGCCCCTGAGGGGTCTATTTGACCTGTAAATGTCACTGAGTTGGCCCCCAACACAACTCTATCCCCGTCCCTCATTCATTGTCCAAGTTCAACAACCCAACACAAGAGCTGTGCGTCCGTTTTGACTGTGACATATTGTATCATACACACACACACACACACACACACACACACACACACACACACACACACACACACACACACACACACACACACACACACACACACACACACACACACACACCTGCTTTCTATTAGTCCAGCAGATTGCAGGGAAATTGAGTGGGAGTGTTAAACACACACACATCCATCTTTCTTCCCCTTTGTCCACGATAATTACACACTTCCTGCTCTAAAATCCTTCTCCAACAGCTTCCACTCCAATCATGTCTCTGTTGAAGTCTGAGTGTGTGTGTGTGTGTGTGTGTGTGTGTGTGTTTGTGTATGTGTGTGTAGGATCTAGTTTGGGCACTACTCTGTCAAATAATCAGGAATAATTCATTTCAAGAGTTTTTCTTACTTTACTGTTATAATTGTATTGTTTTCATTACTTCTCTGTCTCAAGAGCTCTCCATTGCAGTGCCATAAATGGAGTCTCTGGTAAAATACATCCAATTATGTTATTATTACTGCATTTATATAGCACTTTTATCCAAAGAGCTTTTGGAATTTGCATCATTGACCCCTTCAAGCAGACACTCACACACTGATGATAACGAGCTACCATGCAAGGTTTTGGGGTTCTTGTCAATCAAATCAAACTGCTAAGCCTGTCATGAGCTGCAGGAGCGTTTTTTCTTTTGTTTTATGGTTATCTTGTGTACTGTATTTCACTCAATTATCTTCCATTATACTTGTGGATTTGTTGTCTTTTTGTCTGAGTAAACTCAGCAATACATAGTTTCCCATTAACTATATGGCAATGAAGTATTGAATCTTGAATCCTCATTAACTTCTCAAAATGGAGCTCCAGGCAAACACTGGAGGTCAGTGTTCATGAATGTGGGTGACATTTATTTTACAGTAACATTCTCTCTGTGATTGTGAATACCATAAAAGCCTGTGCATTAGCAGTGGGCTTGAATGTGTGTTCTCATATCTGTTTGTTGTTTCTGTGCATGTGTGCGTTGATTCAGACTGAGTCTCCCTCTGGGGTCCTCAGAGCTCTCCTCCAGCCCTGTTTCTCATTAGGCATCTGTCATGGTGCCAGAATCAATAAGCACAGATGGAAGGAAAAAGATCTCTCATTTTCTCTTTATGAATGGGCAAATCATTAGAAAATACCAAAGTGTTTACCATCATCACCAAGGAAGACCCTCCTCAACTTTTAGTAATTTGTACCATTGTTATTTCCCATATGACCTATAGTCACGTAAAACCTACCTCTTTAGTACAAAGTCTTAAAGGCTTGTGAAATGATGTGCTCCATACTCCCATACACAGATGAAAATATTTAGTTGCGGGTTGTTTTCTGTCTTTCTCTTTCCCTCTTCTGCCCCTCTGCATCTGTTTCCATACATTGTTGCATGTTTTCTGGCAAAGACGATCAGCAGAGTTTAAACAAAGAGGTGGGTGGCATGTGTTGATCTGGTGTGCGTGCGTGCCTGCGTGTGTGCATGCGTGCATAACATGCATGCCACCAGGACTACATTAAACAAAAGGGAGAAAGGATGACAGCGTCCAACCTCAGTTTGTCATCTTCAGTGTAAACGGCCCTACATCACGCTAACGTCGTGCATGTGCTCGGCCCAATCACAGCAGTCACACACAGCCGTGTCAACACAGCAGTAATGAAAACAAAGGAACGAAAAAGAGAGAGCTTGGAGGGAGACAGATTGGGACGAAGGCAGATGGAAAGTAAAGAAACAGAATGTCCGATGGAAGCAAAATATAAGTGAAGGCGGTTGGAAAAAGGGAAGCAGAGGGCAGGATAAATGCTTCCAGTGTTAGCGGAAGAGGAGAGATTATGACATGGCTTGGCACCACTCCACAGCACTAGTTTGTAACACAAAGAAAGAGTGGGTGAGTTTTCCACCTCCACAGAATAAATGATGCGAGGGGAAATGGGAGTAAACAACATCAGTCATTATAATTACTCTCACACGGCTACTCCCATCCACCATCAACCATCCTAACTTCCCCCCTTTCACTCTCTTCCTCCCGCCATTTTCCATCTGTCTTTACTACCCCTTCTCTTTGACTTAATTTCACCTTTTACTTTATTGTCTCTCACTCACTTTCTCTCTCTATCTGTCCTTGGCAAAGTACATTTCCAGTTTTCTGTCTACATCAAAATGAACCCACTTGTTTTAGGTCTTAGACCTCAAGCTTAAGTAGGGTGGTCTGAATCTGAAACCACACAGAAGAAATATGAGGCTGTGAAAGTTGGAGAAAAACCCTACAGATGACAGAACATCAGTATTTCGTTAAGAATGTTGTCTGACTGCAGCGACAACAGCCAACAGTAATAACAATCTTGGCAAATTTCTTGAGCCTTGCTGCAGACTTTGAGAGCGATACAATCTTTGGCTCTTGCAGCATAAGCCTTTGAATGCTGCTGAATGCATAGTGAATCATGTCATCCGTTTCTAAGAATTGGATGTGGTTCCTCTGCTGTCTTGGACCTCTACGTTTCACTCGCCCTTCTTCTCTCCCTTTCTCTCGTAGGATTCCTGGAAAGCTGCAGTAGTGTGTAAGAAAATGTGTTAAACAAAAGGTTTTGTAGATATGTCATGTATGAATGCAGGAAACCACATGTAGAAAATCAGTTTAATATGAGAACAAGAGTAAGTCTGAGTCTACAACCATGGCGGCTCTATGAGGCTGAGCCTAATGCTAAGGCAGCATGCCCATATGTGGATGCTAAACATGACGTTTACCATGTTCATCATCTTGGTGTACTTAGTATTAGCATACTACACAAGTACAGCTGAGGCTGATTGTATTGTCATTAGTCCTGCAGGGAATTTGGCAGGGGCGTGGCACAAAATTCTGTAGAAAGGCATTCTTAGATATCCACAGATATTCATTCTACCCCAAACCCAGTCAGATGCTCCTGGTATTTGGTCGTAAACCAAAGAAAAGGACAATCTTTTAAGATAAAAGGGACACAGGGAGTGGGACACATGATTGGACAGATATGTGGGCAACATTTCATGGCAATATATGCAGTCAAAAGTTGTTGTTGAGACATGTCACCCAACCACAACTGTGAGCCGCATGGTGGCACTAGAGTCAGAGGATCACCACATCTGCAAAAAAAATTCATGGCAATTTCACTAACACATGCTGAGATATTTTAGTCTGGACCAAAGTGATAGACCAAGAGACCAAGAGACTAATGTTGCCGTCCATAGGGACTAAAAATGTAGCTAAAATGTGGAGGAGTCATTAAGCGTGACTGTTGTTTTGTCATTTAAATAGCATACACTTGCTACATGTCAAAAAACATTTCCAGTCACACATTTAATAACTTTCAATTAAACACCTCCTTCCCAATGATAATTTTTTCACTATCCATCAACTAATTGCTCTAATTTTCTCTGATCATTAGAAATCACTTCAGAAAGCTAAGTTCCAACTTTAATCAAACGTATACAAACAAACTAAGAGAGACAAAGAGAAAGAGAGAAAAACCAAAGACAGATGCTAAATTCCCTCTTGCAACACTGAATTCCAGCACAGCTATATGCCCAGAATTTGTATCCCGACAACCGTTCATCACTTCTCTTTAATGTTTCAAATGCCGAGCATACTTCTAACATGTCATTCTTATAAGGGCTATTTTCTTGGTATTCAACATGTCAGCCGGAAGAAGTGTGCTTTAACACTGAGTTTATGTAAGTCTGGCCACTGGGGAGTTGGACATTCACACTCACATTCTTCTGGATTCGTCTTGTAGGAAAAACGCACTCCCTCTGAGGGAATAAAAGAAGACAGCCAAATCAAACTGGTCCCAGGGTGGGACTGAACGCCAAAACCAAAACCCGCCCAAAACCACCCACCTTGAGACTGCTGACAGAATAGATAGATAGATAGATATATAGATAGATAGATAGATAGATAGATAGATAAATAGATAGATAGATAGATAGATAGATAGATAGATAGATAGATAGATAGATAGATAGATAGATAGATGAAAAAAACAAACTGCCATATATTTAATGTGAAGCGAAAGCCATCTTACAGCTCACAGCTAACAGCTAACAGCTAACAGGAAACAACTAACTTGTATTTTTACACTGTTAAATAAACTCCACAAACCAGCACATATTTTAATAATTACATGTTTAATGTTTCAAAAACTGCAAGTTAGCAGTGTAGTTTCCAACTGCTTCCAGACTTTATACTAAGCTAAGCCACTGGTCTCCTTTCAATTAATTTTAGATGCCTTCCATTCTTTATGCTAATGAACCATGAACCATTATTTTAGGCTCACATGATAATCATTACAGTGAGCGATAAAACTGCAATGCTTTGGTTAAGAAGGTTAAATGCTTTTAAAATACAATACCAGTACCAAAGTTCAATGATGCAAATACTATTAACGATAATGTGAAGTCATCATAGTTTTGGTCAGGCTAACATTTACAATCTGAGACACAGTTCTTATTCACTGTCACACACACACACACACACACAAACACACGCACCTCAAAAGGTGACCCCCCCCCCCAAAAAAACCGTTTGTCTGGATCTAGAGTTGTATCAACACACCATGTGATACTTCCTGCAGATTTATTCCTAAACTAAATGTGTAAATCTGGCCCTGGATCTGGCAGGAGTGCATGGGTGTGTTTGCATGTGTCATGTGCAGGCATGTCAACAGTCCAATCACTCATGTGGAGTAGAGTATACACTCAGAGGGTTTAACTTTGCCGGCAGGTGATGATGGAGAAGCCTTTCAAGGAAGGAGGGATGGAAATCGGCAGAGGGAGGGACAGATGGATGGAAAAGAAGGACTGGATCAGCAGAATCAATAGTTCAGTTTTGTAAATTTCCCTTTACACATGAAAAAGCTTAGTAGAACAGTATGTATCCGCTCTATTGTCACCCAGTCTGGGCAGGGAGCCAACGCAGAACAGTCCAGTTCTAATTACCTCCTCTCTCTTCCTCTTTTGTCCTCCTTCCATCTTTCTCCCCCTCAAACCCCTTTTTCTGTTGGCTGAGAGAACGGGTACAGGATACAAGTCGTTCATTAACAACCTGTAGTTCAGCTCCACCTCTGACGGCAACTCTGAGTGTGTTTGTGAGAAGGGGTGAAAAGGTAAAGGGGGGGTAAAGGGTAAGGAAGGGCTTGAGTTAAGGGGGGGGGGGGG